>NW_020525469.1:0-300000 GCF_003368295.1 Carassius auratus | reverse complement strand
TCACCACAATTATGGTGGCAAAGTTTTTTTTTTTTAATTGATTTCATCCAAGGCTGTGCTTAAAGTCAGTTGTAGTTCTTGTGTTTCTCTTTTCTTCAGTGATGTTGATTGTAAACAGCAGGTGTTCATCACTAATGCGTTTTTCATTTAATTAGTCACTTAATTATCTCATTAACTTTAACTCTTTGAGAACTTGGGATTTGACTCAAGACTCGTTTGTGACTTGGAAGGAATGACTTGGTTCCTCCTCTGATGAAATCATCTGCTGAGTTCATGGGTGGAACAAAAATATGGCAGGACTTTTACTCTTTGGCCCCTGGACTTCCCACCTCTGATTGCAATGTACTGTATATCTTCTTTCAGTGAACTCAACTGAATTAAGTTCAGAGTACTCATAACTGTTATATTGCAGAATATTTATCATGTGCATTCAGTCCTTCGTGCTGTCTTTGCTGTAAACTGGTTAAAAGGCCAGAAGTGAGAGACTTATTTACCCTCATTTGATAAAACTGTTTTGAAAAAAAAAAAAAAAATACATTTAGAAATTTCTAGAATCTCTGTTTCAGGTTTTTTATTAGTGTAAAATCTTTTCCAAATTACTTTTCCAAAATATTTAAAAGAACAACTGATTTTACTTTAATATATCAAATTTGCAAGTGAAATTTGCACTTATTTTTCACAAAATCTTGAAGTGTTCCTGTACCTCAGTGGCAGAATATTGCATTAGAAAGTGCAAGGTTGGGGGTTCGATTCCCCGGGAACAAATGATAGGTGAAAATTGTTAGCCTGAATGCACTGTAAGACGCTCTGGATAAAAGTGTCTCCTAAATGCATTAAATTTAATATTATTTTTATTTAAATTTACTCAATAAAATTTAACAGGTCAAGTTACATGCAGAGGTGGGAAGTCCAGGTGCCAAAGAGTAAAAGTCCTGCCATATTTTTGTTCCACCCATGAACTCAGCAGCCGATTTCACCAGAGGAACCAAGTCATTCCTTCCAAATCACAAATGAGTCTTGAGTCAAAACCCAAGTCCTCAAAGAGTTAAAGTTAATGAGATAATTAAGTGACTATTGAATGTGCATTAGTGATGAACACCTGCTGTTATTGAGAATTACAGAGGATCAGATGTGGATGTTTTATTGGTTAAAAAGATGCCACCATCATGGAGATCAGTGTTTGGTTTAATTGTGCTCTTGACCCTTGACTCGTTGTGCTAGATCTTTCTCTGTAGCTCTGCATGGGTTGTTGTGGAAAAGACAGAACTGTGACATATGAGAAACATATAGTTACAATGAGCTGGTTTAACTATATATCAAATATTTTTGTCTTTCTTATCACATGTCTAGGTTTTGAATAATTCCAGTGAAACTACAGCATGCACACAAAAAAAAGCATTGCTCTAATATTTACAGGATATGGATTATTTTTTATTTGTAACACATATAAAAGTTTGAACTCCAGTGCTTTTTAGACACACACAGATATCAAGAACCAGCATATGAATCTCTACAATGGTTACAATCAACAAAATGCTTCATGTTGCAATACATGAATTACTCCCATAATGCACTGCAGTATGAATAATAATTTTCACCACTGTTGAGGATCACATGATAAATGTTCATGGCTAAATGTCTAAATCCAATTTTTTTTCTTAATATTGAAGTGTTATAAAGCATTATATGGTGGCATTTGCATAATGAGATTTCTCTCTTTTTTGTGAAAGTGACATACAGTTAAGTGTGGTGACCCGTACTCAGAAATCATATTCTGTATTTAACCCATCCAAAGTGCACCGACAGAGCAGTGAATTCACAGCAGTTCTCTCTAACAACTAAGCCACCAACTCTTCTCATATAATCAAGAAATTTAATCAAGATCATACAGTCATCAAAAGCATAAGTCACCTGCTAGATCAAGAGTTGTATCAGCATTGCACAAATGTTTGCTGCAAAACAATAATGCAATTTTATAGAAGCAAATTTGTAAAAACCGCTTTGAAGGCTCAAGATATCAACTGAAGCAAATACTCACCACAATTATGGTGGCAAAGGTTTTTTTTTTTTTCAATTGATTTCATCCAAGGCTGTGCTTAAAGTCAGTTGTAGTTCTTGTGTTTCTCTTTTCTTCAATGATGTTGATTGTAAACAGCAGGTGCTCATCACTAATGCATCATCATTTAATTAGTCACTTAATTATCTCATTAACTTTAACTCTTTGAGGACTTGGGATTTGACTCAAGACTCGTTTGTGACTTGGAAGGAATGACTTGGTTCCTCCTCTGGTGAAATCGTCTGGTGAGTTCATGGGTGGAACAAAAATATGGCAGGACTTTTACTGTTTGGCCCCTGGACTTCCCACCTCTGCCTCTCAGGGATCCGAGGTTACGATAGTAAATGGAGACGTTCCCTTCTCTAAGCAGTATCTCAACATTACATCAGCTAAGACGTATATGGGAACTGTACAAAATCCCGCCGTGAGAGCAGTGAAGATAAGCCCTGAACAAGGATCAATCACACCCACACATAAGCAAGACAGTTCTAGTCAATAGCCGCATTGCTAAGAGTACTCGCATCTGATAGGAGGAACTAGACCAATGAAACATCTGCTCTGACCCTAACAAAATTTGCATATCTACATGCAATAAACATGAAGGCTGCACTAAATAGGGCAGACACAACATAATGAGCACTCAAGCACACAAGTTAAACAGAGTCTACTGCGTAACTCACACAAACAGCATTTAAACCCACATGTCAATCGTAGCGCACAGGACCATGGGGGTCCTGATTGCCTTTGAACATGGTGCTTGGGGACGGGGCCTCCAGAGCGTTCTCTCTCTTCCAAGGCTTATCACATTTGGCACGCTTCTGCGTCTCAGAGAAACACTCCACGACCAACTCCACACCATCACCAAAGAGGTCAGAAAGATGTAACTGGAGCATTTAAGAGCATCTTGCAATCGGTGTTCTTCAGATCAGCTAGGGTAAGCCACAGGTGCCTATAAGGACAACCATGAACCCCATGGAACGGCTGATAGCTTAAGCATAGCACTTAGTAGCCATCAGTGTGCCGATCCCTGATGACGTCAGCGTCAACCACGCTGCCGGCGATGGATTGAAGCATTTCCGCCTGGAATACCTGGAGTATAGCCATGGCATTGAAGAGAAGAAACTGATTTAGCGATTGGCTCCTTCATCCAGAAGGCGGGGCTTGCTGTGATTGAGCGGCCATATTGAGCGTTACATTTTTTCCATTTCAAAACTGTACGAGTGACATACCTTGGGTATTCTATATTCTTTGACTCAGTGTACATAGTATCTCACCTGATAACTGGGTTGTGCCGTGATATCTGTTTGAACAATAGATAAAACTCAATTAAACAATAAAAATAATAATAACAATACAAATAAATAATACTTTTTACATCTTATAAAGATTCCTTTCACACTTTTTTTCATCTTGTTAAATCATCTGTGTGTAATACTCACTATTCTGTCCTGCTTGAAGACGCTTGTGATAGTAAATCACACCAACAGCTGCGGTCACGAACAACAGAACAACAGCAGAACATATTCCTGCTACAGCAGCTGAAGACAGACCTGAATCTGAAACAGATAAGGACAGACATCATTACTACATAGAGAACGATAATCGGTAGTTACATCAATGTTGCTTTAAGTTATATAAACCGCTCACCCTCCATTAAGTGACCAAAACCAATAGAGGAGGGAAGCGTTCTGGGGAGCAGAACAGGCAAACCAAAAATAAAAAACAATGTGTTAAAATGATGATAGCAATGACCAAGTGGATAAACAGAGATTAGTAAGCTTAACCCAATTACTTTTATCATGGTAAGCCTTAAAGTTAATTGTGACAAAACACTAGGCAAGGCAAGGCAAGGCAAGGCAAGGCAAGTTTATTTATACAGCACATTTCGTACACAATGGTAATTCAAAGTGCTTTACATAAAAGAAAGTAAAATAATAATGAATAAAAATAATAACAAGAATAAAACAAGCAATTTTAAAATTTTTAAAATTATTTAAAAATTAATTATTTAAAATGATTTTAAAACCGTTAGAAAATGATTTTACATAAAAAAATAAATTAAAAAAACAGTGAAAATACAGTGCAATCAGTTCGGACATCTCACAGTGATCATTCAATAAATGCACAGCTAAACAGATGAGTTGAGTCTAGATTTAAATGTGACTAGTGTTTTAACACATCTGATCTCTTCTGGAAGCTGATTTCAACTGCGGGCAGCATAGTAACTAAAGACGGACTTCCCTTGTTTTGTGTGAACCCTTGGTATTTCTAACTGACTCGATCCTAATGATCTGAGTGCTCTGTTAGGTTTATATTCAGTGAGCATATCTGAAATATATTTCGGTCCTAGGTCATTTAGTGACTTGTTTAGGAGTAAAAGTAAAAAAAAAAAAAAAACAATCCTAAATGTAACTGGAAGCCAGTGTAAGGACCTGAGGACTGGTGTGATATGCTCAGATTTTCTGGTTCTAATCTATTCTGCATTCACCTTGAACACTTCATCTTTGTTTCCAAATGCAATGACTTCAGTTTTTTCCTTGTTTAACTGAAGAAAGCTCTGGCACATCCAACTATTAATTCCATCAATGCATTGGCAGAGGGAGTCAATTGGGCTGTAGTCTTTTGGAGATGAGGCTAGGTAAATCTGGGTATCATCAGCATAAAAACGCTTAAACCAGCCTAAGCAGGTTGACAGATTTTAGTTGGTCATCCAGCCCGGTCTTTGCTGGTCTGAAGGCTGGTTTTAGGGGGGGGTTTGACAACTTCCTTAGCTGGTCAGCGTTGGGAAACCAGCTCGAACAACCCATTTAAAACCAATTTGACCACCCTGGGAGACCAGCCTTAACCAGCTAAGTTTAGGGTGGTTTTTAGGGCTGCAACTAACGATTATTTTGATAAACGATTAATCTGTCGATTATTATTACGATTAATCGGTTTATGTACTTATATTTTAGCTTTGAAGAGGATGCAATGCCCACTCGTCGGAAAAGGCTGAGCCAGTTCTTTAGCGATGATTACAGAGAGTCCAGCCGAGACGAGTGGGAACAGTTCTTGCTGGAGCCATGTATTCCAACAGATGAGGATCTCATTCAGTGGTGAAACGAAAACACGAAGCGCTTCACAAAACTTAGGCTACATTCACACTGCAGGGTGAAACGACCCAATTCCGATTTTTTTGCAGCCATGCGACCTGTATCTGATCTTTTCAAATGTGACCCAGGCCACTTGGGTATGTGGTCCTGAATCCGACACTTATCCGATCTTTTGAAATGCATCCTCCGTCTGAACGGCCAGGCCACATGTATCCGACCCGTACGTAATTGATGCGCTACAAACGTCATAATTCTGCGTTGAAGTAGGCGGGAATGAGAAGAGCCACTCACATCAGTATCCCACCACTCCTGGCTGCGACTCCGCACCTACACGTTTCTCTGTACCGACGTTGCTAACACTGCTCCACAAAACGCCATGGCCAAAAACCTTGCTCTCCTCCTTCTTTTTAATTTTCTTCTTAAAACGAGAAGATTGTAATTGTGCTGGCTCCGTTGGGAAAATAACATTAATATTTCAAAAAGAGCTCCGCTGTTGACTAAGTTACACTGTTGTTGACATCCATGTTTACCGATGGCTAAGGTACTTCCGCAAACAACGAGTGACGTTGGTCACCGTTGAGTACTCTTCTGCGCATGCGGGTCACTTCTGGGTCATTTCACGTTCACACAAGAGATCACAAAAGGTCTCATTTTATTGGAAATGTGAACGGCCTTGCAAAAAAATCTAATTTAAAAAAAAAATCGGAATTGAGCATTAATAACACATTACACAATGTGTAATGTTCAAGCTTATTGTGTGTAAGCTTGTTCAAAATGACAGAAACAATAAATGTTGCTGAAAAATAATGTCTGTCTCATTAAACTTGATTTAAATAAAGGAATATTCGAATATTCGTTTTTTGTGAGCTCAAATATTCGAATGTGATATTTGCGGAAAACGCCCATCCCTAATTGTAAGTCTTATATCACAGAACAGAAACAATCTTTCATACAGACATTAGTTTAAACTCAATAAATATAAACAATGCATTATTCATGCATTTTACTTTTAGGTTTTTATAATAAGCTGCTCAAGCAAGCGGCAAAATATTTAAACACAATAATTAGCCTACTTTTCTTGTGAAAATATTTAAAATTAAAACACCCCAGACAGAAACAGTCTTGTGCATTTTGCATTTAAATCTTTATCACAAGCAATCCCACGGGTCTTAATGAACTTTGTTTTTCTGCTTCCATAAAAGTGAACATGTATATTGTTTTCCTTGTTTATCTAAAAGTGCTCTTTTTCTTGTTTTAAACCTAGCCAAAAACCCATGTGACTGCATTTCCATGTCAATCCATGTTCATTTGTCCCGCTAACAATGCGCTTTCACTTTAATTCAGCGCCTGCAGCACAGCAAAAATAGACTCCGTATGTTAACAATCGCTGCACTGCTGCAGACGACGCACCGCAACCTCGTGGTGTATGAATCCGTTAATACAGCATATTGTTCGTTCTGAATTCTGAGTAATTAAATACACCGGTATGGCACTATATTCAAAATTAATATCATAATGAAAATATACACCGGTTTTCGGTATGAACTGGTTAACCGTTTTTTATATATGGGAGTGGATAGGAGTGACAACTGCATTCTATAACTAAAATCATACCATTACGTTTTTAGGACTCACAACTGCTTTTCATTAAAGCCCTGAAGTGTGAACAAAACTGAACTAAGCAACTAATTATCTGTAGTGTCTTCATCTGAAAGAAGAAAACGGGGGGGGGGGGGGGGGGGGCATATTCTATCCAACTACAAGCAACAGCACAATTAAATATAACAGAGTAAAGATACAAACAACAAACAGTGATTTTCCGGGTTTTTTTTAAGCAGGTCTAGCATAAGTTTTTAGATACAGAAATTGAATAAAGTAATCAAATGTAAAACAGCATTGCATATTGGACTATATAAATGAAAGATGATTCTTTATTAAAGTGACAAAAGCTTTTTAATCAAGAGCAGTGAGTGATTTCTTTGTTGTTGCTGTTCGATTAATATAAAGACTGTCACTTTAAGAGAATGCACTGATACAGTGGCCTATGTTCAGCCGGCTATGTCTGCTGTAGGATACTTACCAAAACGGGCATTTTGTCCAAATGTATGTGTGAATTTGTTCATTTAAACACAATACTTCAGAAGAGCTTATATTAGCGAGCCTTCGGGTGAGCGCATGCACAGTTGTTCTCACTGTTCTCTTTAAGTTTTTACATTAATCAAATGAGACATCAGCTAGTTTCTAAAGAAAATGTATCATGTTTTTACTATAGTAAATAGTTTAACGATAGTGTTTGTAATAAAACCATAGGCTCAAATTTACTATTGTCTGAGACACCGAAATGTACATTAAAGCGAGCGAGTCAGTCTGTTGTTCGTTATCTGGCTCGGTGTTCATCTTCAGTTCTCTCTTCACAGCAGTTCAATCAGTGTACTGTTTGAGTAATGAATTTCTCCGGGATATTGATTTGTTTGAACTCAGAGGGAGTGTCAGCCACATTAAAAAAGTTAATAGCTTAAGTCATTTGTGGATTAAAGCTTATTGGAGACGCAAACTGTTTTAAATGATTCAGTTCGATTTGGTGAACTGGTTCAAGAAGATCCGGTTACATCGAATGATTCGTTTGCAAACCGGATATCACAAACTGCTTTGTTTTGAACGGTCTTACAACAGACACGGAAGAGAAGACAATGCTGAATGAAGTCGTTGTTTTTGCTATTTTTGGACCAAAATGTATTTTCGATGCTTCAAAAAATTCCAACTGACCCTCTGATGTCACATGGACTACGTTGATGATGTTTTTCTTACTTTTCTGGACATGGACAGTATACCGTACACACAGCTTCAATGGAGGGACTGAGAGCTTTCAGACTAAATCTAAAATATCTTAAACTGTGTTCCGAAGATAAACGGAGGTCTCACTGGTTTGGAACGACATTAGGGTGAGTAATTAATGACATAATTTTCATTTTTTGGTGAACTAACCCTTTAACACCATAAACCAGGGGTGTCAAACATGCGGGCCGCGGGGCAAACACGGCCCACAGAGGTGTCCAATCCGGCCCGCAGGAGGATTTCAACAATAATATAAAATATTAAAATAAACATCTGTTTGAAAATTAAATAAAGTGTGTTCGCTACAACATTTTATTTTGAATTTAAAGAGGAAGAAATTACTAATTTATTTACGTAAATATCGCGCCTTGGGAGTCTGGACACTTAACATGCACATTTTAAAGCAGAATCTCGAGCAGCATGAGGATATGCTGATAGCTGCGTTGTAACTGATGCTTGTGTGGCAATTTTTTTGTGATTTTAATAAACATGTCCAAAAGGAAAAAAATTGGCCTGGAACGATGGACCAGTGATGGAGTACTCGAGTCCTGGACTCGGACTCGAGTCCGACTCGAGTCACTTTTCTTTGGACTCGAGTCCGACTCGAGACTCCATTCTCTGGACTCGTGACTCGACTTGGACTCGTGGACTGATGACTCGTACTTGGACTCGGACTCGAGGATATATAAAATCGGATTTGAGCATTCATCACGTTGTTTTTGACTAAAAATGTTATAAAAAATGTTTCATGCCCAAGACAGACATTGCTACCGTTCGCTCTCTTTGCTTGACAACACACTCACTGACGTCACTCACTTTACTTTCACTTTACTATTTTTCCAAAGCGCACTTGAAGCGCTCGGGCACTTGCGGGAAAGGATGAAGCTGATTGATTAGTTCTTGTCACATGACCCGCGGTGCGCTTGCGGCATTCTGAAAAGTTGAGATGTTTTTAACTCAATGCGGTGCGGACGCGCCTGGATGCTGCCGTTATGAGAGCGCATACGCTTCCATTATGAGCGAGCATACCGCGCGCCTACAGTACATTGGAAATAACGAACTTGAGCGTGCAAAAGATGCGATATTTGAATGGCCCTTATCGTTACACGTTGCTTTCTGACCAAGCGCGTGCTGTCACACACACACATTCACTTGAACACATACAAACGCACTCACGCTAAATCACTCGATCACTCTCTCTCTCTCTCTCTCTCTCTCTCACACACACACTTTCTCTCACACACACTGATTGTAATATGCACGTTTCTTTTTTTTTGCCAAATGTATTTCTGTAATACAGTGTTAAAGGATTAGTTCACATAAAAATGAAAATTTCCTAATAATTTACTCCTCCCAATGCCATCCTGGATATCCATGGCGTTTTTTCTTAAATTATGTATTTTAAGGAAAACATTTCAGGATGTTTTCTTCATATAATGGACTTCAATGCCTACCAACTCAGTTGGTTGCTATTGTTTCCTCAAAAAAAAAAAAAAAAAAAATTCCAATACGGGACTCGAGACTCGACTCGGACTCGAACTCTGGTAATGGTGACTCGACTTGGACTCGACTCGGACTCTTCTTTGGTGACTCGGACTCGGACTCGAACACTGAGACTCGAGACTCGACTCGGACTCGACAGTTGGTGGCTCGACTACAACACTGCGACGGACAAGCTATTTAAGGAGAAATTGAAAAAAAGGTATTATTAGCTCAACGCCAACATGTAAGTTTAATCAAACTCGTGGCTAATATTAAATTACACTCTGACTCACTGGACAACTTCGTATGGAAAAAGTAAATGAGTAAGGAGTGTGCGATATTTATCATGTACTAATATCCTAACTCGTGTTTTAATTATTTGCGAACTAACGTTTTGTAATTTGGAAAGGAAAAAAAAAACACAAGAGAGTTTTTCAGTGTCGGATGAAGGCTATAATTTTACTATATAATTCAAGCGCGATCGCTTTTATACAATAGCTAAAAAGATGCTATATTAAGTGTTACATTAGTCACAATGCTGTCTATGGGGCCGTTCACATATCGCGCCTAAAAACGCGTGGAAAACGCTAGGCGCGCCGTTTTCTCCTTCTTTTCAAAGCGCTCGGGCAGAAGCGCTCCTGAGGCGTCTGCCTCTGCTAAGCAACCATGACGTGCTCTCTCCATGAAGACGCGTAAATTTCACCAAAGGATAAATGGATTTGCAGCACAAAAAAAAAATCGCTCTCAGTAGCTCTGCTACTAAATTTATTTCAAAATGGCAATCCATATACAGCTATGAACAGCTGTTTCTTCATCTTGGCTGAGCTTTTTTTTTTTGTTACGGGAAAGGATGAAGCTTATTGGTTAGTTCTTGTCACATGACCCGCGGTGCGCTTGCGGCATTCTGAAAAGTTGAGATGTTTTTAACTCGATGCGGTGCAGACGCGCCTGGAAAAAACGGGCGTGTCGCTTCCATTATGAGCACGCATGCCGCGCGCCTACATTGGAAATAACGAACTTGCGCGCGCAAAAGTCGCGAAATGTGAATGGCCCCAATCTCTGTTTCGGCAAGGAAAAGTTTTTAACAAGGCCAAAGTAAGACCAATTGTTTGTCTCCGTGCTGCACTGCGTATTTGGTTACTGAATTAATCTTTGTTTTTGAACAAAGCATTTGAATCTATGATTCAGTGGCCCATTCATAAAAGACAATCACTAACTTCATTTCTAAATGAACCAGCCGTTTTGAATGAGTGAGTTCACTCATAAAGACAGAGATTTAGTGTCATATTTTTTTTATCCATGTCAAGCTTATCCTCTCAAAAACACACTCTGCAAAATATGGTAATATAAGTCATTTTGTATTAATATTGCACACCCCTAAAATAACCTAGCATCATCTTCAAAAACATAATATATATATATACACATATAGGAAATTTATATATACACACACACACATACATTTTTGTAAATTATATTGTAGTTTGTATGGTTAATATTAATGTAATTGTAGACAAACTAGAGTTTAACAAAAAGGTAATTTGGCCCGTACAAGGGGACATTTTCTCCGATCCGGCCCTCAACCTTAAATGAGTTTGACACCCCTGCCATAAACTGTAAAATGTAACACCGAAGCATTTTTTCACAAAAATGATATGACAGCAAATTCCGATTAATTATATTTTTTCTTCTTCTTCTTCTTCTTCTTATATATCATAGATTCTTGCTAGCTGCTTGTCTTTGCCGCTCTGAAATTTAAAATCATTGGTTAAGCCAATCACATTCGTTCGGAAATGACGTGTGTTATGCGCCTCACATCCGGCTCAGCCGCCTCAAACTTCCGCTGTAAACACAGGAACACTGCGAAAACAAAACAATCGAGCAAAATACCGGAGGGAGCAGTTCACAATCACAATAATCGCCCGGCTGGACTTTTGCCTCCCCGGTTTCTCGCTGACGATCGGTAACAGTTGATAAATTAAACTTTTCCCCAAACCTGCCGGGATGTCTACAACATCACCTCCATTCAAAGTGAAACAAACACTCTTCTGGTTCGGGCTTCAGTTGGCAAATAAAGGGAATATTCTCCACAACAGAGCGAATAGCATCCCGTGTCTCCATATCCCCTGCCGTTTTCGATTTCCCTAACCTAAACTACATTTTATTTTTTTTATTGCTCAATATCATAAGAACTTTGTCAAGGAATTACATACACATTCGATCTTAAATTCGGCCCGTACGCTTAGACGCTCTCCGCCCGTCCTGCCGTTTTTGAGCTGGAGGGAAACTGGGAGATGGTTTTCTATCTCAGACTGAGTACAAAAGAGAACTGAGTGGAAGTACGAAGTCTGACATAGACAGGCTTCTTCTTGTTGTTGTTTTAGCTCCTCTGTCCACCCTCAGTCCTCTTAATGAGAGAAGAAGAAGAAGAAAAAAAAACTTATACTCGCTTATTCAGATTGGTGCTTGTCAAGAACTGTAACAGTTATATCTTAATATTTCTACCTGGATTTAATAAATATTTAATTGAAAACTGCTCTCCCGTTTTCTCTATTTCATTCTTCAATTCATTTCTTTCAACTATATATTCCCTACAGTACATTATAGCATGTTCAACTGTTTCCCTAACGCCACATACCTCACATAGCCCTGTTGGGTGCTTCTTTATTAGATGCATTGTACTATTTCATCTGGTATGCCCCAGTCCTAACCTTGTGATGATGTTCTCCTCCGCTCTGCACCTACCTGATTCTCTTCCTTTCTCCACTATTGGCTGTATTTGATACAAATGTCTGCACTTTGAATCTGTGTCCCAATGCTTCTGCCATTCTTTCCGAATGTTCTTTTTAATAATAGATTTAATTTCAAACCCACTGAATGCTATCTAAATGTCAACATTCTCATGCTCTACCGCTTTTTTTGCAAGCTTATCTGCTTCTTCGTTTCCACTCAAGCCGATGTGAGCTGGAACCCACAAAAAAATTACAATTATACCGTTTTGCTCTAATGAATATAGTTCTTGCATAATTTCTATTATCATCTCTTGTCTTGTTTCTGACTTCTGCTCATTTAAACTTATTAGAACTGCACTAGAATCTGAACATACCATTGCCTTGGATATTTTAACTTCACTAATCCACCTCATTGCCATAGTTATAGCAAACATTTCTCCTGTATATACTGACAGACAATCTGATATTCTATTTTTCTTTCCCACTTTTATCTTGGGTACTGATCCCACACCCCCATTTCTGAGTCTTTTGAAGCATCAGTGAATATATGCATAAACTCTCCATACAATAACCCCATATATTCACTTACACTACATATCTCTGTCTCGTCGGACCCTTCCTTTTGTCTTCTTTCTAATAATAAGATCAACTTCTGGTTGGCATAACCCAAATTGGTACTGATGAGGGAATTCTTATAGCTTACCCAACCTCTTCCAGACTCATTGCTTTTATTATCTTCCCCACTCTCCATCCAAAGCTATTACACTCCTTCCTCTCATGTTCCCAGCTTAGTCTCAATACTTTTTCTGTAGGATGATTTTCACTCTGATCTCTTAAGTTTGCCCAATAGGACGCCATTAACTGTTGTCTTCTTATCTGTAGCGGCATTTCTCCCATCTCTACAGGTACCGCTGAGACTGGAGAAGTTAGACATGCCCCATAACATATTCTTAAGGCTTGATACTGAATTCTATCTAATTTAATTAAATTAGTTTTATTTGCACAGCAATATTCTAGACAACCATAATCTAATATAGATCTTATCATGGCTATGTATATATCTGCTCCCCATTCTTGGCCCGATAACACCTCATCACATTCACTACTCGTTTACATCTTCCTACCATCTTTTCTATATGTTCTTTCCATGTTAATCTGTTGTCAAACCATACTCCAAGAAATCTAACTATATTAAAACTTTATAGTTCTTTATATAACTTTAGCTTAATATCTCACAGCAAATCTCTGAGTGATAAAAAACATAGTGTTGGGCAGCTAGTGATAAAATCTGGTGTTAACTTACAATTATTATATGCTTTATCACTTGTTTAGTGATAATGCACAGTGTTACCTTTGGGTGTTAACACATAATCAACATCTGCGCATGTGCACAGCATTTTCAATCTCCCCGCCCATCATGTGCTCTTCGGTCTCCATGACTACACATTGTCTTTAAGGATTTGCCTGCAAACAAGTTAACAACGGTTCCACTTCCAAGCAAGGTAGGCCAAAAGTATTATTAACTTAACAACTTGTGATTTATTTAGGAACTTGGATCATCACTAAAACAAATTTAATTAATTTTATATTATACTGTTTGTGTGAAAAATAACTTCATTATTTGCCTCATTTTATCCAAATATTGAGTCAAAGGTATGATTAGACCTAAAGTTATTTCTAATTTATCACAAGATAAATGCACAAAGTCGACACTGTATAATCGTCTTTAATTAAGTATTAAAATAAGTATTGAAATATCATAATATTGATAATTAGTAAGGTATGTGGTTGACTTAACTCTGTCAGCATTTTCTGCCTCAGTTTAATTTCCCGCTCTTTTGATCCGCTGTTCACCTGCCATTTCACGGTAACGTTACGCCTAAACTAAGATATAAAGAATTGTTGGTCCATTTGTCCATTTTAAAGGGCATTTTAATATATAGTAACTTATATGATAAGACACTGTAATTTTATTAAATTCACAGGACAGCACCATGACTGAGAGTGAAGCGGTGAGACTACTAAATTCTTTAATGGCGGATGATGGAGATAGACGTAAGTGTCTTAATTTTATCTGTGCTAATTTTAATCGTTTTGTTAAATAAATGTTGCAGCTTTAGCAATTTCTGCGTGATACTGACATTATGTGTTATTTTGGAACTGACAGGGTTTAGATGGTGAAACCTATATATTTTTTTGTAATGTGACGAAAGTATCGTTAATACGGTCCCTAACTAATAAGACCGTTTATATCTTTCATCCAGTAACTATCTAACTTACGGGTTAGTTCTGGTGTTTTGAAATGTCATTCAAACGAGAAAGCAGACGTTGATCGAATTGATTGCTACTAAAATAATATTTTCTTGTGTAACTTAGCGCCCTGGGGCTCGAGCACTAACTGATTTGGCCAAGCACCGACGGAAATGGCCTATTTTTATACAGTCTGTGGGCCTATGACATCTTGAGAGCGGAACGCTCTGTATATTCCATCTAGCATTGTTCTCGTGGTACTTTGATAACAAACGCGTATGTACAGTGCCCCAAAAAACGTCTCTTGGTGAGGCTCGAAAAAACGTGCTCGACACGGGAGGGTTTTCGGGTTTCTCCCGACGAGGCATTTTTTGTCTTATTTTGTATTATTAGTTGAGCAGATGTGCATTATTGAGTGACCTGAAGTGAGAGAGTATTTCTGTACAACTTAGTTCTAGCTTTATAGTTGTAAATCTTTAACAGTATTTAGTGCTTATGTGTGAATATAAAGTTTTAATTGTTTAAACAATTGGCATAGGCAAGTGGTAGTTCTTGTGTGTGGGTACTAAACAGAATCTGTAGTAAAACAAAGTGACCTATAGTGATTATATTGAGTCTGTTGGTTAACTTTTTCCTATGGAGGTCAAGCACTCACTGGCAAACACAACAAGTCGTGGGAAGTCGTGGCCTAATGGTTGGACTCCCAATCGAAGGGTTGTGGGTTCTAGTCTCGGGCCGGACGGAATTGTGGGTGGGGGGAGTGCATGTACAGTTCTCTCTCCACCCTAAATACCACGACTTAGGTGCCCTTGAGCAAGGCATCGAACCCCCAACTGCTCCCCGGGCGCTGCAGCATAAATGGTTGCCCACTGCTCCGGGTGTGTGCTCACAGTGTGTGTGTGTGTGTTCACTGCTCTGTGTGTGTGCATTTCGGATGGGTTAAATGCAGAGCACAAATTCTGAGTATGGGTCACCATACTTGGCTGAATGTCACTTCACTTTCACTTTCACTTTCATAAACCAACACCTGTGCCCACACTGTAATGTTGTCATATGCATTTGGTCACAAATTAAATTATTATTAGTTTTCTGTTTGAATTTGTATCTTATGTATTTCTATCTTTCTGTGTCATTTTTATTTGTATAAAATGTCATTCAAGTTTGCTTAACTTTTACAGGTTGGACAGTAAAGGCAAGAACACAATACATGGACACTAGAAAATATGTAAAACTCAAAGAGCCATGCTTTTTGGAGTTTGTCACTGAAGGTAAGTCTGTAAATGAAACTATATTATACAGTAAATGCACAAGGTACTTTTATGTCTTAATGATACATTTTTTTTTTTGGGGTAGTAATGAAGTTATTGTTTTACAGCAAAAAAAGCATTTGCCATTCGAGAACAGACACCTGTTAAGGTAACTGATGACACCTCTACAGAAGTGAACGTGGATGTATTTCCTGAACTTGTTGCTGAAAGGGGCATGTGCTTTAGTTTACATACTAATGATGGTAATTATGTTTATACTTTTCTGGTCTTATTTTAAAATTGTTGATGTTTACATTTTTGCTAGTTATATTTGTATATACTCTATACAGATTCCACTTCTGCACATGAGTTGTCCCCTCTTCTGACTGATGGGAACTCTGTCAGCAAGTCTTCAACCTTTCCTGAATGCAATGAAGGCAACCAAACGTCTGCATTCCCTTTCAAAAGACCCAGGTTGGATGATTCCAAGCTTGCAAAAGAGGTTGGTAAGACAAGGAATCTAACCCAGCTTAAAGAAAATGTTCTCCACTTTATCAAAAAATGCTGTTCTAGACAATATGTACATTTTGGTGTTGTCTGTTTAGACCATTGAAGACATCCTAAAGTGCAAACCTGGTGGTGTAGAAGTGATGCAGCACTATAAAGAAACTGGAAATATGTCAACATCCAAAAGAAAGGAGATGATTAATATATTGGTTGCACACATGACTGAACAAGAAGGGTAAGCTTTGTTCATTTAATTTGTTCAGATCACTGTACTTTCAACTTATTCAAATGTGACCCTGCCTGTGAAACACTATTAAATATTTAATAATATTTATTATTAAATAAATGCATAACCTAGTTGCTTAACCCATGTTTTCTAAAGTGATCCAATCCATTTGGGCTGAGAAACAGACATAAATTTTGTCATATTTGTAACACTAATATTGCTTTTACGCCAATTGTACCAAGAACAGTTTTTATTGTATTTACCCCAAGTAAACAGCAGAATAAGACTATATTTTGGTTTCATGATATATTGTTTATCATTGCAGAAGGATATTAGGGCTGGGCGATATATCTAACGATATGATCATGCGCATCTAATCAGTAAAGCTGCTTCCGTGATCACCGCTAAAATCTCCATCACCTGCTTATAATTGGAGTGGCATGTAATAGACAGAGCCGTAGATCGCTGACAAGCCACGCCATATCGCGTTCATTATCTCAGATGAATCGCCTTCGATAATGAACACGATATTGCGTACATTGTCAGGGATCTATGGCTCTGTCTATTAAATGGCACTCCAATTATATCGGGTTTTACAGTGCACCCATCTAGTGGCACTCCACTTATTAATCCACTTATCCATTATTGAATCACATTTGTTTTAATGGCACTATATACATACATCATTCATAATCATTTTCATAAAAAAAAAGTAAATAATATATAATCTTACAATAAATGTAGAAAATAGTGTTCTTGTTTTTTGTGCTTAACTTTAAGGCATTTACTCCTTGACTGAAGCAAACTATACCACATCTGACATGGAAATGGCTTAAACAGTTATCACAAAAATAGCAACAATGATCCTTAAATCTCTTAACAGATCTGATATTACACACTGAACATGATAAACCTGAGAAAGAGCAGCCTTTTAGAGTCCTTTAGACACAAGCAGCACAGAAGAACATGCTTCAAGAACAGAACTGAAACAGACGAGATATCTACAAAAACATCTTTGTGCAGGATTAACGTTTACAGACACTGTTCATCATCTTAACAAACATAAACCAATAAAAGTCCTTCAAGTGGACCTGAAAAGCTTTTTCACTCCTAGTCAGTCGAGACTTGAGTTCTGGTGAAGATGGCTGACCGAGGACAGCTTGCTGCGTTAGATTCTCTGTGAAGAGTGCTTGTGTTCCACAGTATAATATAACACAAAAACACAATATACAAGAACATTAACAACATACACAATGGGCTGAAGTATATGTGTTCATTCAAAGAAAGTGTTTCTATGAATTAATTAGAGAAGAGTCAGTTTTTATAGCAGTGTTTCAGAGAGAACTCTCCACACACTTTCAGGTCTCAGATGTCTTTCTGAGGTGTTGTGTTAGCCACGGTGAGC
The DNA here is from genome assembly GCF_003368295.1 of Carassius auratus. Classification (NCBI taxonomy): domain Eukaryota; kingdom Metazoa; phylum Chordata; class Actinopteri; order Cypriniformes; family Cyprinidae; genus Carassius; species Carassius auratus. Next base: position 282,168 of record NW_020525469.1, on the reverse strand, counting down.
AGGGGTCTGGAGTCATTTACAGACATCCTGGACCTAGTGTGTTTATTACCTGAGGGGTCTGTGATCATTTGATCTAATGAATAATTCATTTGTTAAATCAAATCCAAACTGCCTTTTTTATTTATCACTTCAGTAGTGTCCTTCAATTGAGGGTCATTGTGATTAGGGGATGTCACGTTGTCAGTGTCCTTCGATTGAGGGTCATTGTGATTAGGGGATGTCCCATTGGTAGTGTCCATTAGTGGTTCTTCCTCATTATGGGATGTCACATCTGTAGCATTCTTCTATTCATCATGGGAAGGAGACACATGTTTAATTTGTGATTTAAACAAAGACAAAAAGACTAGATAATGCTAAACTGTAAAAGATATGTACTAATAAAAGACACTTGTTCTCTAAAAGGTTATACTCTAAACAGGGGCGTAGATTGTGGGGGGACATGGGGGAGATAACCCCGCCCCCAATAACCAAAACTAGCTAGAATAAATAATAATAATAGTTAAATAGGCTATTGCTTTATTGAAGTTATGTAATCAACCAACTTTGCATGTGTGTATGATAGCACAAAAGACATATTTACAAAAATATATAAACAAACAAACAAACAAATAAATAAACTTCATGAGGGAGCTTGACCCAGAACTCTTAAACTAAAACAGCTCACACTTGTCTTCAACCCCCTCAATGTTTAAACCAAAATTACACCCTTGACTGTAAATAATTGTATTATTTTAGATTTATATTAGTTTTAGAATTACATTAGTTTATAATTTTATCAGGTCACACTTTATATTAGGTGACTTAAACTACTCTGTACTTCCATTTAAATTAATTGCACACAGTATCTCACCTGTTCATCGGGCTTCTTCCTGTGTCCTGTTTGAACAATAAACTCAATTAAACACATTGACTTTTTGGTTGATTAGAATAAAAATACATCTTTTTACATTTTCTAAACACTTTCTTTTACACAATAAATATCATATTTCCATCTTAAATCAGCCGTATGTAACATTTACCATGCTTTGGTCTGCGGCGATAGTAAATCACAGCAGCTGCAGTCACTGTCAGCAGAACAAGAGCTGCAGATATTCCTGCTACAACAGCTGGAGACAGACCTGAATCAGGAACAGCTGGAGACAGACACTCGTTATTACTACAGAGAGTCAACTTTACTCTTATCTTTGAATGATTATTGTTTTTATTTGTATAATATTGATTTAACTAATCATTTTTGAGGAAGAGCAGCTCAAACAGTGTTACAGCAATATGAGCTGAGAGAGAACAGCAGCACAGAAAACTGATTAATTTGATGAATTTATCCATGTTAATACCATTAAACATCAAATATGTATATTTTCTGAAGAATAAAAACTGACATGCATGTGAAAGAAATAATATAGAAAGATGATATTTTCACTTTCTGATCTGAATATCGACCAACATTTTGACATGCTAAATAATGTACAGATGGACATTTTAAATGAAACTGCTCCTCTTAAAGTTTTTAAACCAAAACCTAAATCTGAAAGGTGGCTAACTCCCGAAATTCATTCTTTAAGACAGACGTGCAGGAAAAAGGACAGATTTCAGTCTGCACGCGAGGTAATTAACCCTTGTGCATTGTTCAAATTAACTACCCTTTCGTTATGTTCGGGATGAAAACATCCACTCAATTAAACTGCTGTAAAAATGTATCAGATTCTTTTTTTTTTTTTTTTTTTTGCATAAATCTGTTAATCAACTTCAGTCCTGATCAAAACTACCAAATGTTTTACAAAAATCCAAGATTTTAACTCTTTAATTGCCAAGTTCATAAATTATGTCACTGATTTGGGGAAAAAAAACACACAATTCAATATAAAAGTAATTGTGCATTTTGATGCATTTTTAGTTTTTGTGCAGCATTAGATTTTAATTTTTTTCTCCCTAATTTACTGTTGGTGGCTGTTTTTGCCCCATTGACTTCCATTATAATGACATTTTTTGATTGCAAAGCCATGACAGCATATAATCATGCATTCTTGATTGTTTGTGGTTATCCCTTTTGGGAAGAGGTAAAATTTGTTATTTTTTACAGTTGATCACTAGGTGGGACCATTAACCCTTTAGATAGGCCTGTGCAAAAAAAGGCTTAGTTTCTGGCTTGTATATGGAGTTATATAGTGAATCGATGGCTGAAGGAGGCAGTTGTTGCCTCTTGCCTCTAGCTAATTCTTTCATTAAGAGGAATGATTTATAATATTGAACTGTATTCTAAAACTGTTTAAGGGTGAAGGAAGTGAATTATTATGTTACACTCACCAGTGACATTAACACTGAAGCTCCTCGTGATGCTGAATCTGCTGCTGATGATCTGTAGTGTATATTCTCCAGAGTCTGTGGTTCTGGTGTTTGTGATGATCAGAGATCCAGTCTGATGATCCAGCTTCAGTCTGTCTCTGAATCTCTCTTCAGCATCTTTACACTGATCATCTGCACAGATACTGCTCTGATTTCTAGTGATTTCATTGAGGGGAATGTCATTAAAATACCACGTCATCAAATCATCTGTTTTTTTCATGACACCAGGATCCAAAGTAACAGACTCTCCCTCATTCACTGACTTTCTCTTCATTTCTTTTTCATCAGCAGCAGAAACATCTGAAACACAAACCAACATCTTTATGTTGAAGAGAAAAAGACAAATCAAAACTACAGAGCATGAAAGAACCATGGATACAAAAGCGAAGCTTAAACTCATTTAAATGACATGCAAGCAGGCTATATCTGTCTTATTAATTTTGTTAATAAAAGTAAGATGTTTAATATAGGCTGCAATTTAATATTTGCCATTTTACGGCTGATTTGTTTTAATTAAAAATGAACCACAAACTACAATCATTTTAAAGAAAGGGGAAATATTTATTTGTGTTACAATGTGGGCAAAACCCATTTTTCTTATTCATATTGTTAATATAAGTGCAAAGTTAAATATAAGTGAATTTGTCATTGTATCTGTTTTATTGTATAGCATTTTTAATAATAATAATAATAATAATGAGCCAAACTAAGCATTCATTTGAAGTAAGGGGAAAATCCAAAAACCTTTTATTTATTTTACAACATGGATATGTCTTATTTGTTGTGTTAATAAAAGTTTAATGTATAATAATATTGTAATTGTAGTATTGCTGATGTTGTGTGTGGGATTTATTATTTTTATTTATTTTTTCATTAAGAGAAATAGTGAATCAACCTTTAGTATTCATTTTTTCCAAGAACAGGAAAGATCTAATGTTAAAGATCAAAATAAGCGCTGCAGATGAACACGAGATTGGTTGCTGCTGAGGTAAATAGACGCTCTCGATCTTTCTGTATCTTACTGTATCTTTGCAATGGCTTTAGAAATGTTTGTTAATTCTTGATTTGGGTACAATCACAGGCAGACAGTAGTGAAGTATTGTTACTCTGCTGTAAAAGTGCTTTTCAGGTGTCTGTACTTGTTCTTAAATATTAAAGACAAAAAAAAAAAAAAAACTTTTCTTTGTAAAAAAGTACAACTTTATGCTTTGGAATGTAGTGAAGTAAAGTTTTACAAAGAGAAACACTCTGATAAATTACTGACACTTTTTAAATTAACTTGTGTAAAGTAAAAATACTTCATTACTGTCTGCCTCTGGACAGCACAGACATGTTACAGGTAATAATATGATCAAAACGTCATGAGGCTACAAACGACGGTCAAAGTTTAAACGTAATGTAAATCAGAGGTCATGATGAGAAACTGTCCTCTCTACAAAACACAGCTGCAGAATGTCACCGTTTAATGTGCTTAAAACATATATTACTCACCATGGACAGTAACATTGAAGATCTTGTCACTGCTGCTGCTGTCGGGGATGATGATTATCTGCAGTTTATAAAATCCAGAGTCTGTGTTTGTGATGTTCATGATGGTCAGAGATCCAGTCTGATGATCCAGCTTCAGTCTGTCTCTGAATCTCTCAGTGTCTTTATTACACTGAACATCTGTACAGGTCTTACTGGGATCTCCAGTGATTCGAGCGATGCGAACACCATTATAATACCATTGCACTTTGTTGTCTTGGGTTTTTGTAACATCAGTGTGTAGAGTGACTGAATCTCCCTCCATCACTGACACATCTATCTTCACAGCAGATGCACCCGCAGAAGAAACAGAGAATACATTACAACAATTGTGAGACCAAAATATACAAAAATCAAAACAATATAACCAAGATATAATTGACAGTGCTTTAAGTTTCAAGTAGGTCTATTGAACAGCATTGTCCAAGTAATACTACAAAATTGTTACACCCCTGGTTATTTACACATACACTCATCAAAAAACAAAACAAAAAAAAATCACTCCATTTGACTCTTGAATCACATCTTGTGAATCCACATTTTGATTCATGCACACTCACTATTATAAAGTATTACTCAAGTGGCATCTCATAGGACTTACAGACATTCAGATTTTAGTTTTCAAAAAAAAAAAGTATTAGTCAGGTATAAATGGAAGAAAAAAAACTACTTGAGATTTTTCCACATTATTAAGCAGGCCACAGTTCTCATGCAATACAGTATGTGGAGAAAGAAAGATCTTTCTGAAGATGAAAAGCACGCAATAGTCTGCAATAGGCATGAGAACAACTAATAATCTTTGAAATCTGAATACAGACTATGGAACTGGAACTGTCAAAAGATTTATGAGTTATTCAGCAACATAAGAACTTGTTTTGTCAGTTTTGCATGCATATAGAGTCACTCACGTCAATGGTGTGTCCCATTTAAGGACACAGTCGAAAGTATAAAGTGGCACATTCCACAACGTCTCAGTTTTGGCAGATTGTCTTAAAAACGAGCCATTTTAAACTTACGATAATTTTTGAGTTCTGAGGATCTTTTATAATATAAAGATCAATGGAATGATTTCTCAGTTCTTGACCCCTTTAAACAAAGTAAGCTATTATATTAGCCTAAACAAAAATCATACTAACAAAATTTACACATACAGTACTAAATCATATATATGATGTCACCATATCCTGGTAAAAGTTCCCAAAAAATGTTTTGTTTAGAAAACATGTCATTTTCAGTCCAACAACTTATTTTTTCGAGTGTAAATTGATTAGAGCTGACAAGCTGAAAGAACAGAAAATAAATGATATCTTACCAGTCATGAGCAAAATCACTGTCATCCAAAAATAATTCATTTACTGCACTGTCCTTCTGAGATAATAATGCATTTTATGTGGAGATAAAAGCTGAAGTTGATCAACTGTCAACAACAACGCCTTTACCGACAGAAATTAAACCGAAAGTAACACCTGACGGAGTTAAAGTCGGAGATTGGAGGAGGAAATACTCGTCGTCGTTGTAGTTTTCGGTAATTTAACGTCGAGGTAGTAAAACACAGTACCCTACAGCGTCACATGTATACAGCGTTTGATGAAATAAAAAACATAGCTAGGTTTAGGCTACAATGTTAATAACGTTAGGACCGCGCCATCTCAGTAAAGGCACAGGTGTACTTCCTCGTTTCGCGGGAATGAGACAGAACTGCGCGTGCGTTTCTCCAGGAAGAAAGGAAGAGAGCTTATTTCATTCTGAATGACGAGAACCACAGCAGAGTGACTACAGCAGATGGAGCTGTTGTTAAACTTTTCCAGTTAGGGCTTCATAAGGAGGTTTCTTCAACTCAACAGCCCTGTAATAAAAATAGTAAATTAAATGTAAATAAAATCACATTTAATTCATCATAAGAAAGTAATGTAATAATCACAGAATAAGCAGAAAAGACTGAACAAAACCTGACTGAGTTGTGTTCCAAATGACGTACTACACTGTGCTTACACTCACCTCTTTATGAGGTGTTTCTGTTCAGCTGCTCAGTAAAGCAGATATCTAATCAAAGAGCCACTAGTTACAACTGAGCTTTACAGAAGAGCATCTCTGAATGTTCAACACGTTTAACCCTGAAGCAGACGAGCTCCAGCAGAAGATGCTCATACTGCCACTCATGACACTTAAGAACAAAAACAGGTTACAGTTATCACAGCTCAGCAGAATTGGACGTTAGAAGACTGGGAGAAGGTTTCCTTGTCTGAGAGTCTTGATTGTGACGTTCAGATATATGGTCAGAATTTGGTCTAAATAAAAACACAAGCACAAGGATCCATCCTGCCTTGCTTAGTTGGGGGTGTTTAATAATTGTGTGTCATCTGGCAATATCTTGATTGCACAGACACTAAAGGATGAGATCTAAATCAAAGTCGCAAATGACACATTTCTCCTGGAAATCCTGTATAATTCAACAAATCAGATGATGGCCATGAAACTCCTGAAGTTATTCCAGTTTTGTGTGCCCTATGCATCAGATCTTACCTGGTTACAAGTAACACAGAAGTATAAAACACCTCTGACCTGTGAATCATCTTCAACTGTGTTTCATACATCAGTTTTGAAGGATTGATAAAGTGATTTAGTTGTAAAGCTGTTTTATCTAGACAGGAAGGACTGAGGATCATAACAGAATGACTGGAAGAAGCCCTTCACCTTCAAACTGAACACAAACATGAACCAAATAGCCATTCTCAGCAATAAAACTGTGTCCAGAGAGAGATCAAATCATGTTTCTGTAGAAATCAGAGCACAGCAGGGTTCAGTTTGACTCAGATGATGATCTGCTCGTGTCACACACCGCAGTAAGACTAACAATGTGAGATGATGCACATTTCTATTTCGCAAAAATTTAATGATTTTAAAACTATTTCAAAAAACAATAAGTTTATTAACCATTGAATTTAGACTATTACAATAGTCACACAATACTCTACTCTTCTGCTGTTAAAGATTTAACAAGAGTAGTTCTTTTTAGGATCATCAATGTTAAAAATAAAAATGTTAAAAGTCTAAATAAGAACTAGATCTATATCTAACTACAGACTATATGCAGCGTGTGTGTGTGATTTTAAGTGAAAGTTACAGTCAGATAACACCTTCAAGACCGAATTATTAGTTTACACAACATTCTTTAATTTGTTGTCAGTGTGTTTTCGTTTGCTTTTTTTTTTTTTTTGCTTTTTTTTTTTTTTGCAGTTTGAGACATTCCTCTGTTCACATTTAGAAACAAGAACTGACTTCAGGCTTTGTGAAGGAAAAAAAGTGTGAAATCTGTTCCAGTTTGTTCTCCAGGTGTGTTTGATTCAGTGTCAGTGATGGAGGGAGATTCTGTCACTCTAAACTCTGATGTTACTGAAATAGACGAAGATTATGACATTCTGTGGAAATTTGGCTCTGAAGACACGAAGAATGATGAGAATGATAATGTCCTGATGAGAGATTCAGAGACAGACTGAAGCTGGACAGACAGACTGGATCTCTGATCATCAGGAACATCACAACTCAACACGCTGGAGACTATGAAGTACAGATAAGTGGAGATATTTATTCAGTGTTTCTGTCTATGGTGAGTATTCTTGTTTTATTAAAATAATATTTTGGGTTCAAAACAATTTATGCTTATTTTATTAACAGCATTTTTGCCGTAAGGTTGACTACAAAAAATAATTGAGACGTCCCTTATTTTATGGCGAGGGACTAACAATGGCAGTAAAGAGTTAACTTTTTAGAGATCAAGAAGCAGACACTAAACCTTGTTAAGATGTGATTCAAGGACACTCGTTTCACTTGAAAATACAAATAATCTCAACATGATTTCCTTTCTTCTGCTAAACACAAAAAAAAGATATTTTAAAGAAGGTTGGTAATTAAACAGTTACTGGTCCCCATTGACTTCCATAGTATTTATTTTTCCTACTATGGAAGTCAATGGGGTCCATCAGGACTTTAAAGACCTGATCAGCAAATTTGTGTATGCAAAGACCCGTCAATGGGCATTTAGTAAAAACTGACATTATTTAGTTTGTGTTTATTAATGTTCAGACCAATGTTTTTTCTCATTTGATATGGTCATTGTTCAGAACTGCTTTACAGTATATTTGATTTAGTCCAGGTTTGCACCTGCTAGACCTTTTGTCATCTCAGTAAGTAGTAGTACTTTGGACAATGAAAACAAAAATATATTAATCAGAGTGGGGCTTATTTTGTTTACATTTTAAGTGTTTTTATGATAAAAATGCAGTACCCCACCCATTGGTATTTATGGTATTTGGTGCGGGGGCCCAGCAAGATGGTTTGTACCCAGGGCCCAAAATTTGGTGCTACGCACCTGCAGAGAAATGTTACACTGTGCAATCCCGGAGGTCAACTAGAGTGTGTGGGGAAATTTCAAGCCAGTACCACATATAAAGGAAGTGTGTACACATTCCCTGTGTATGTCATTCATGGACAAAATGTGAACAATTTGCTAAGCAGATCCACTGCATCCTGAATGGGTCTGGTGAAGTGTATTAAGGAAGTTCACAATGCATTTGGTGAGCATGAAACCCTTAAAACAGAACCCGTTAAAAAATTTCAGCCATATGCGGTACACACAGCAGGCAGAGTTCAATTACCTCTTATCCAAAAAGTAAAAGAAGAGTTGCGGCGCATGGAAGAAAATGGGCTCATAGAGCCAGTAACAGACCCTACAGACTGGTGCGCACCTAGGTGCCAGTACCAAAACCAAATGGAAAGGTACGAACCTGTGTGGATTTGAAAAAAAAATTATGAAGCCGTTAAAAGGGAAAGATATGTTCTGCCAACTGCAGAGGAGATAATCACAAAACTTAGTGGTGCAACAGTCTTCTTATCTTTGGATGCTGCCTCTGGGTTTTAGCAGATACCATTTCACCCAGAAAGCATCAAATTGACTCTCCTTTAAAATGTTCTCCTTTAAACGTCTTCCTTTTGGCATTTCAAGTGCACCAGAAATGTTTCAGCTGAAGATGGCAGAAACTCTCCTAGGGCTTGAAGGAGTATCTGTGTATATGGATGATATACTGATGGAGACACCATGGTACAGCATGACCAACAGCTTACCAAAGTATTGGAGAGGATTGAGACTGCTGGCTTATTAAAGCTAAACCGTGAAAAGTGTCTGCTGGGACAGCAACAACTTCACTTCCTAGGTCACTTGCTCGACAAATCAGGTGTGAGACCCAATCCTGAGAAGGTCAAAGCAATCCTTGAGTTCTCACCGCCACACAGTGATCAGGAACTAAAACGTTTTCTTGAAATGTTTAATTATCTGGGCAAGTACATTCCAAATCTGTCGACAGAAACCAAACCACTATATGAACTTTTGAGGTCAACAGCGGTATGGACTTATATGGGCCTATCCTCAGGAAGCAGCATTCCAGCGCATAAAAGACATCCTTTCCACTTCTCCAGTTTTGTCATTCTACAGTGTGTCTATACCCACTGCTGTTTCAGCTGACGCTAGCAGTTATGGCATAGGTGGTGTGTTACTGCAGCTGCATGATGGAAACTGGAAACCAGTGGCGTATTACTCACGCAGTTTGTCTGAGGCTGAGACCAGATATGCCCAGATTGAGAAAGAATGTCTGGCGGGCGTCTGGGCTTTTGAAAATTTTGAAAAGTACCTGATTGGCCTTGAAACTTTGAATTAGTTACAGTATATTTACATTTTAGTAAATTTACATTTAGCTGACACTTTTATCCAAAGCAACTTACAATTGCTATATATGTCAGAGTTCGCACACACCTCTGGAGCAACTAAGGGTTAAGTGTCTTGTTCAGGGACACATTGGTGTCTCACAGTGGATTCAAACCCGGGTCTCTCACACCAATGGCATGTGTCTTATCCACTGCACCAACACCACTAATGCTTTGTTACAGATAACAAACCATTAGTACCTCTTGAACGAAAAAGAAGGACTTGGACAAGGTTCCGCTGCGATGTCATAGACTACTTATGAGGCTGATGAAATTTAAACTGACTGCTGAATATGCTCCAGGGAAAACTTTGTTGGTGGCTGATGCGCTCTCACAGAGTCTGTTAGCATATAAAGAGAATGACTTCAACACACACTCTGATGGGGGGTGTTACATTGCTGCTGTTGCTGAAGGCCTGCTTGCAAGCCCTCCAAAACTTGAAGCCATTCAGGCTGCTACAATGGCTGACAACAACTTGCTAATTGTTCGGAAGTATATCCAGTCAGGATGGCCAGATTATGTTGACAGCGTTCCAGTGGCAGTTTCACAGTTATTCCCTTTCAGAATACTGACAAGAGGAAGCCGTATGTTAATTCCAGATGTCTCTAGAGCCAACATCTAAACAGAATACATGATGGGCATCAAGGTCTGACGAAGAGTAGGGAGCGGGCCAGTACATCTGTCTGATGGCCAGGCATTTAATCTGAAATCAAACAAAAGGTTCAGTCCTGTCAGATATGCCTAGAGATGAAACAGACACAGCAAAAGGAGCCCCTCATCTCAAAACCCCTTCCAGAAAGGCCTTGGAAAAGGCTAGCTATTGATCTGTGTGAGCACAACAAGCATGCTTATCTGGTTTTGTCTGACTATTTCTCCCGATTTCTTGAGATTCATCACATGCCAACAACTACCACCTCAGAAGTAATGTTAAAACTGAAAGCACTATTTGCTAGGTTTGGCTGCCCTGACGAAGCAGTTTCAGACAACGGTCGGGAGTTTGTGAGCAGTGAGTTCTAGTAATTTGCTAAAGAATTTGACTTTCTGCACATCACATCTAGTTCACACCATGCTCAAGGAAATGGACATGCAGAGAGGGCAGTGCAGATTGAAAAGAACATTTTGCAACAGACAGATCCTCTTCTGGCTCTGATGAGCTACAGGACAACACCTTGCATCTCTACAGGTGTTAGCCCTGCTGAACTACTTATGGGCAGAAAGATTAAAACGACAATTCCAATGCTTGAGACAAATCTTCAGCTTCGGTGGCCAAATCTGAAAGATGTAAAGAGAAAAGACTCCATGGAAAAGCAAAAGCAAGCTTTCTACTTTAATCTTCACCATGGAGCTAAACCCCTACCATTGCTGAGGACTGGTGATGCCATACTCACTAAGTTAGACCATCAAAAGTCCTGGGGAACAGCAGCTGTGGTCACAGGTATGAGTACAACTCCTTGATCTTTCACTAATGAGACACGTCAAGGGCAACTCTGTGGCATAACCATGGTCACTTGCAGCTCATCCCTGATTCAGTTGGAGGAACTCAAACTCTGGTCCGAAAAAAAAAAAACAGTCATATTAACCTCAGTCCCCTGACTTCTGATGACTAGATCTGTCAGAATAATCAAACCAGTGAATAGATTAGATTTGTGAAAAAAAGGAAGAAGAAAGAAGGAATATATGCTAGTCATATGCTAGTCATTTTTTTCATATAATGTTGTTGGAATAAGCAAAATTTGAAAATAAGATTTGTTTTGTTTAATGATGCAGAAAATTCAATGAGAAATACTTAAGGCTGTTCAGAAGAAAAAAAACTTGAAAAGGGGAGATATAATGTGTGTGTTGCTTTAAGAAAACGTGATTACGTGGTTGTTCCAGTTAGTAGTTCTGCACATGCTGAGTTCACGGCTGGAGACAAGAATAAAAGGATTCTGTTGTTCTGTTAAGACCAGTGTCATCATTAAAAACCTTTACAATTTGAAACTTGGAAACAATAAGAACCTTTTTTTTAAATTATTCATGCATTTTATTCATTCAAAAGCATTGTATCACGAGGCACATGGCAGTCATAGCCATTATAATTCAAGTCTAACTTCAGTTAAAAACTGAAAAACAAAAAAAGATTGATATTTAAAGACAACACACTATTACACAACATCCAAAAATCCTACCAGTCGCGATCGACATTCCTTATTTACTCTGCCTTCTCTTAAAATGAACATTTTATCAAGGGGAAAATTAGTTCCAAATGAATGCAATGATTAATGTAAAACATGTTGAAGATTAGGAAACAGGCTGTCAATTTATTAAACAGCAAGCTATTTCCTCCTAAAAGCTGTATTGCATCATTCACAATCATTTTAATAAAAAATATATATACAATAATATATAATCTTACAATAAATTTAGACAATAGAGTTCCTGTGGTTAACTTTAAGGCATTTGCTACATGGCTGATGCAAACTAAACAACATCTGACATGGAAATGACTTAAACAAAAATAACACCAATGATACTTAATAAATCTCTAAACAGATCTGATATTACACATTGAACATGATAAACCTGAGAAAGAGCATCCTTTAAGAGTCATTTAGACACAAGCAGCACAGATGAACATGCTTCAAGAACAGAACTGAAACAGACGAGATATCTACAAAAACATCTTTGTACAGGATTACCATTTACAGACACTGTTTATCATCTTAAAAAACATACATCAATAAAAGTCCTTCAAGTGGACCTGAAAAGCTTTTTCACTCCTAGTCAGTCGAGACTTGAGTTCTGGTGAAGATGGCTGACCGAGGACAGCTTGCTGCGTTAGATTCTCTGTGAAGAGTGCTTGTGTTTCACAGTATAATATAACACAAAAACACAATATACAAGAACATTAACAACATACACTATGACCTGAAGTATATGTGAGTTCATTCAAAGAAAGTGTTTTCTATGAATTAATTCGAGAAGAGTGTTTCAGAGAGAACTCTCCACACACTTTCAGGTCTCAGATGTCTTTCTGAGGTGTTGTGTTAGCCACGGTGAGCAGGGGTCTGGAGTCATTTACAGACATCCTGGACCTAGTGTGTTTATTACCTGAGGGGTCTGTGATCATTTGATCTAATGAATAATTCATTTGTTAAATCAAATCCAAACCGCCTTTTTTATTTATCACTTCAGTAGTGTCCTTCAATTGAGGGTCATTGTGATTAGGGGATGTCACGTTGTCAGTGTCCTTCGATTGAGGGTCATTGTGATTAGGGGATGTCACATCAGAAGTGTCCTTCGATTGAGGGTCATTGTGATTAGGGGATGTCACGTTGTCAGTGTCCTTCGATTGAGGGTCATTGTGATTAGGGGATGTCACATCAGAAGTGTCCTTCGATTGAGGGTCATTGTGATTAGGGGATGTCACGTTGTCAGTGTCCTTCGATTGAGGGTCATTGTGATTAGGGGATGTCACATCAGAAGTGTCCTTCGATTGAGGGTCATTGTGATTAGGGGATGTCATATCGGTAGTGTACTTCGATTGAGGGTCATTGAGATTAGGGGATGTCACGTTGTCAGTGTCCTTCGATTGAGGGTCATTGTGATTAGGGGATGTCCCATTGGTAGTGTCCATTAGTGGTTCTTCCTCATTATGGGATGTCACATCTGTAGCATTCTTCTATTCATCATGGGAAGGAGACACATGTTTAATTTGTGATTTAAACAAAGACAAAAAGACTAGATAATGCTAAACTGTAAAAGATATGTACTAATAAAAGACACTTGTTCTCTAAAAGGTTATACTCTAAACAGGGGCGTAGATTGTGGGGGGTCATGGGGGAGATAACCCCGCCCCCAATAACCAAAACTAGCTAGAATAAATAATAATAATAGTTAAATAGGCTATTGCTTTATTGAAGTTATGTAATCAACCAACTTTGCATGTGTGTATGATAGCACAAAAGACATATTTACAAAAATATATAAACAAACAAACAAACAAATAAATAAACTTCATGAGGGAGCTTGACCCAGAACTCTTAAACTAAAACAGCTCACACTTGTCTTCAACCCCCTCAATGTTTAAACCAAAATTACACCCTTGACTGTAAATAATTGTATTATTTTAGATTTATATTCGTTTTAGAATTACATTAGTTTATAATTTTATCAGGTCACACTTTATATTAGGTGACTTAAACTACTCTGTACTTCCATTTAAATTAATTGCACACAGTATCTCACCTGTTCATCGGGCTTCTTCCTGTGTCCTGTTTGAACAATAAACTCAATTAAACACATTGACTTTTTGGTTGATTAGAATAAAAATACATCTTTTTACATTTTCTAAACACTTTCTTTTACACAATAAATATCATATTTCCATCTTAAATCAGCCGTATGTAACATTTACCATGCTTTGGTCTGCGGCGATAGTAAACCACAGCAGCTGCAGTCACTGTCAGCAGAACAAGAGCTGCAGATATTCCTGCTACAACAGCTGGAGACAGACCTGAATCAGGAACAGCTGGAGACAGACACTCGTTATTACTACAGAGAGTCAACTTTACTCTTATCTTTGAATGACTATTGTTTTTATTTGTATAATATTGATTTAACTAATCATTTTTGAGGAAGAGCAGCTCAAACAGTGTTACAGCAATATGAGCTGAGAGAGAACAGCAGCACAGAAAACTGATTAATTTGATGAATTTATCCATGTTAATAACATTAAGCTTCAAAAATATATATTTTCTGAAGAAGAAAAAAACTGATGTGCAAGTGAAAGAGATAATAATAGAGAGATGATATCTCAAAGCTAATTCTTTCATTAAGAGGAATGATTTATAATATTGAAATGCACTCTAAAACTGTTTAAGGGTGAAGGCAGTGAATTATTACATTACACTGACCAGAGACATTAACACTGAAGCTCCTCTTGATGCTGAATCTGCTGCTGATGATCTGTAGTTGATATTCTCCAGAGTCTGTCGTTTTGATGTTTGTGATGTTCAGAGATCCAGTCTGATTCACCTTCAGTCTGTCTCTGAATCTCTCAACACCATCTTTACACTGAACATCTGTACAGCTCCTCCTAGGATTTCCAGGGATTTCATTTATGGGAATGTCATTAAAATACCACTTCATCAAACCATCTGTTTTTTTTATCACACCAGGATCCAAAGTAACAGATTCTCCCTCCTTCACTGACTTTCTCTTCATTTCTTCTTGATCAGCAGCAGAAACATCTGAAACACAAACCAACATCTGCTGGAGGATCTTTTTGTTGAGAAGAAAAAAACACAGAGCATGAAAAAAACATGGATTCAAAAGCAATTATTCACAGAAGCTTAAACTCGTTTGTCAAGTGGCCCTTTTGAGCTTCTGTTTATCGTATATGGCGTGGTGTATGTGTGTGTGCGCGGTGATCAGTATTTTGGTTGTAAATGTCATGTGATTGTTCTTTGTTCAGTTTCTGTTTCTGTATATTTCTGTGTGCTTATGCTGACTGAAGTGTGGAGATAGAAAGCTGCCAGTCACTATTGAACCGAGTTCTCTTTCGCTGCTTAAACAGTCAAATATACACAAGTATCCTTCTTGGTGACAATTAGTGTAAAAACAACTGGTTATGGCCTACGTGAAAACAGATTTGTGTCAATACATACTTAACCTTAAATTTTTTTTTACAATTGTTTTATGTTTGCTAAGGTGTCCTTAAAACCTTGCTATAGTGTTTTGGAGAACTAAAAATGCAGTGAGTTTGAATAGAAGAGTTTCAACCAATGACATGAAAAGATGAGAATCTGTCCTTTCCACAAAACCAGTGTTAAGAACGTTACTTTAAAAAAGTAATTAGTTATAGTTACTCACTACTTTTTCCAAAAAGTAACTGAGTTAGTAACGGAATTACTATATAATAAAAGTAACTCGTTACCAGGGAAAGTAACTATTTGCGTTACTGTAAAAAAAAAAAAAAAAAAAAAAAAAAAAAAGGTGCTATACGTCAGAGATTTTTTTTTTTTTTTTTTGCAGTTTTCACAAGTCAGTTGAAATGAGTAGAACAGACAGGTGTTCGTACATAACTTTCAATATTTATTGCACGTCAACAGACAGCAAGAGTTTTATCCTGCAAGTATTATCTTTGTAAGAAAGGGTGTTTTTGGCCACTAGCTTCCCAGACAGCAACATAGTGTTGGCCCAGATCCGGCCCACATCTGGCCCGCATGAAATCCATGTGGGCCAGATGTGGGCCAGACCTGGGCCGAAACTGCTGGCTGTCTGGGTGTAGATGCGTGTCACACATTACATGTACACATTACATGCACGTTCTTGCCTTTGACCACAATGAATTTGAAGTAGTGCTTATATCTTCACCTTGAAAATGCCAACTTTTCATCGGATTGCTCCTGACTCGCCATTTCTGCTGCTGCTGCGAATCCATGTAGCTGTTGCGTGTGTGTTGTGTGTTCGTGTGTGTGTTTGGCGCCGTGTGCCGGCATGTGTGTAAAAACACTGGCGCTGATTGGCTACCAGGAAACACATGACTCTGCCTTAGCCAATCACAATCGCTTATCTCGTCATTAACCCACCTCCTCACTCGCTGTGTGAGCCAGGGGTGCGCTCGGATTGCATAGTTTATTAAATCAATCCATAGTAACGCACCGCATTTAACGTTCAGTAACGTTAACGGCGTTGTAACAACGGGATTAGTTAGATTACCCCGTTACTGAAAAAATAACGTCGTTACCTAACGCCGTTCTTTTAAACGCCGTTATTCCAAACACTGCACAAAACACAACTGCAGAATGCCACTGCTTAAATACACACAATGATGGGCTTTAAACACATATAACCAGCTCTTAAAAATTCATTTAATTACCATGGATGGTGACATTGAAGATCTTTTCACTGCTGCTGCCGGTGATGATGATCTGGAGTTTATATTCTCCAGAGTCTGTCTTTGTGAGGTCTCTGATGGTCAGAGATCCAGTTTGATGATCCAGATGCAGTCTGTCTCTGAATCTCTCAGAATGATTATTACACTGAACATCTGTGCAGGTCTTACTGGGATCTCCAGTGATTCGAGCGATGCGAATGTCATTATAATACCATTGCACTTTGTTGTCTGGGGTTTTTGTAACATCAGTGTGTAGAGTGACTGAATCTCCCTCCATCACTGAAACATCTATCTTCACAGCAGATGCACCTGCAGAAGAAACAGAGAATACATTACAAATGCCAGACCAAAAATTACAAAAATGGAGATACAAATGGCATTGACAGTACATGAAGTTTCAAGTAGGTCTACCATGTAGCAGTATCCAAGTAATAAATACTACAGAAATTAAATCACAACACTGAATGATAATGAATAAAATGCTGATTTGTTACACCCCTGACTATTTGCACATTCACTCTTCAAACAAACCTACACATGTCTCCTCAGCCTGATCTCACAATCAAAACGTACATATTTAGACGTAAATTAAAACTGTCCAATACATATGTGCCTTTACGTATTTATAGTGTCATTTACATATTATCTGAACATAATTACAGGTTCGATACGTATCGAAATTTACGTAAAAACAACCTCAAATACGTACAGATAGAACGTGTTCTCTGACTACCAGTCAGTTATCCATATAAATTTGCTCATAAAGCTGCTTTTCAAGTTTGGTTGAAAAAAAAAGTTTTAAAATTTGGTTGAAAATTTTAAAATTAAGAACATTTAACCAACCATCAGATAGTTTATTAATAAGGACACTCTTTTTTATTTTATGAGGCTTGTTTCTCCAGATGAAATTAAAGAGAATTTTATCCATTTGTAAGCATATAACCTTTGGGGCATTAAGTGAAGACAGGAGGTATGCTGCTCTCGAAAGACCTTCTGCTTTACTTAATAAAATTCTTCCCTGAATAGAAAGATCTCTTGCCAACCATGAATTATACCTCTTTTGCATTTTTTCGATAACGGGTATAAAATTTGAGTTGACCGTTGCATCAGTATTTTTAGAGATTTTGATACCCAAATAGTTTACCATGCTCTTAACAGGAATATTACATACAGTGGATAGGTTGTTATTTTTGAGCTGTAGGATCTCACATTTAGATAGATTTAAATTCAATCCAGAGAATTTTGAAAAATTATTAATGATATTCAAAGCCAGAGGTACCTCAGAACTATCACTAAGAAAAATTGTTGAGTCATCAGCAAGTTGCGATATTTTGATTTGTCTTTCATTAACTGCAATACCTTTGAAGGAATGTTGATTTATCATATTACTTAAAACTTGAGCTACAACCAAGAAAAGGAATGCAGAAATTGGACAACCCTGTCGGATACCTCGGTTTATTTCAAATCTAGGAGATGTTCCATTGGCAAGTTTAATAGAACTATTGCTACCACAGTACATAGTTCTTACACTGTTTATGAAATATTGTCCAAAACCAAAGAATTTTAACGAATCAAAAATAAATGTATGGCTTACTGTATCAAAAGCTTTTCTAAAATCGAGAAAAAGTATTAAAGGGTCTCCATTTAATAAATTACTATACTGCACTAAATCAATAACTTAACGAATATTAGAGGAAATGTGACGACCTTTCATGAATCCACATTGAGTTTCATCAATAATCTCATTTAATGCATTTTTCATACGTTTTGCAAAAATGGATGCCATTACCTTATAATCATTATTTAATAATGAGATAGGACGCCAATTTTCTAATAAAAGGATATCTTTTTGATGCTTAGGGATCAAGGTGATAACACCTTGTTTAAGTGATGTAGGTAAGGATTCCTTGTTGATGGCCTCTTCATATACTGCTAACAGGAATTTAGATATATCATTTATAAAAACTTTATAAAATTCTGATGTAAGCCCATCATTTCCAGGGGATTTGTTGTTTTTAAGAGATTTTATACAAAATTCTATTTCATTTAGAGAAAGGTCTTGAGAACACTCTGTTTTACTTTCTAAAGACAATGTTTTTGGACTTATAATTGTTTTAAAATTACATTGGACAATTTCAAATTTAATGTTTAAAGTTAAGACTCTGTGATCAGTGAGAATAGCAGGGGATATTTTAGTTTGCAAAACATTTTGTTCTAATTCTGAGGAAATTAGCCAAAAGTCAATTCTCGATTGCTGAGTCATTTGCTTATTGCTCCATGTAAATTGTCTAACAAAGGGATTTCTATATCTCCATATCTCTATGAGAGCTAAATTATTGCAAAAAATTCTGGAGGTTCTTATTTTTATTAAAGACCCTCGGGGGGAATCTATCTAGAGAATTGTCATGAACCATATTAAAATCTCCACCAAAAATTACCTTTGCCCTTGGAAATTTAGTTGAGAGAATATTTACATTTTCCTCTATAGTGTCCAACAGATTTTGATTCAGAACACAAGAATTATATCCATATATGTTACATAATATAAACATATTACTGCCGATTTCAATAACTAAAACTACCCAATGGCCTTTGACATCACATTGGTTATAAAGAATTGCCCCTCTAAATTTGCCTTTCAAAGTGATCACACCAGCTGAATGATTAGTTCCATGTGTTAAACAGAGCTCATCACCCCACTGGTTCTTCCAGAACAAAACATATTCTGCACTGGAGTGGGATTCTTGTAAAAAAAATAAAAATAATCTGCTTTCATTTTTTGCAAAACAAAAATATCGCTTTTTCTTTTTACAATATCTCGAATGCCCTTTACATTAAGAGAGATAAGTGATAACTCCATTGTGAAGTAACAACAGGAGATAAGAGAACAGAAGTATGTAGAGGGTTTGAACTATGCTCAGGTTACTGTAGCAGAACAGACTTAACATTGTAATTCTTGAAACAGGTTCAATAAATTATAACTAGCCTACGATCTAAATTGACATATTAGCATAGGTTATGAACAACAGCAATAACAAAGAACTTCGTTGACTTAAATTTAAGCAAAACGAAATAAAGTTATTTGTATGTAGGCATGACTCTCAACGGTCTGTCAGTTCATCCGCATTGTTCAGTTTATCTTTTGGCCTTCCACGTTTAGCTTGATCTCTATGCCTTCAATGAAAGCTTTGGATCCGATATTGTAAGCTTTCTTGTTGTCTTCACGTGCTTTCTTCACATGTGGCCACAGAAGCGATCGTTTGTCCTTTTCTTCTTTGATCAGATCCTCTACGAAGCGAAGCTTGTGTTGTTTCAGGAATTCGCTGTTTTTGGCATTCTTCCATACGGCATCTCGCACAGATCGCAACGCGAACAGAATAATAACGGCACGAATCCTACCTGGCTGCGGTTTGCCGAGCCTGTGAGCAATGTCAAAGACATCAAATCCCTTCCGGCAAGATTCTGGAGAAACGGCGTTGCAAATTTCAAGGACTTTCGCTTTTATGTCTTCGTTTGGTTGTTCAGAAAGACCATAGAGGCGCAGGCTCCAGCGTCTTTTGTAGCGTTCAGCATCAGCAATTCGCTCTTCCAGATTGACAAGCGATTTCTGTTGCTGTGCAATCTTCTCAGCGATCTTAGTTTTGTCATTTTTAAGATCTTGAATCTCCACGTACATGTGATTTAAAGATGTTTTTAGATCCTCAATTGAGTTTGAGTTGGTAGTTATCATTTTCTCGAGCGAGTCTGCCCTTTGATTAATTTTCAGGGTAAGGGCAGTGATAATATTTTCCTGTAACTCAGACAGGGAAGGCTCACCTTTGTTTCTCTTCGGCATGGGGCTGCTTAGTGGAGTGTCAGGAGCTGGAGGAAGAATTATTGGTAGGTCACCTGAAGACGAATCAGTAGACGGTGAGTCTGTGGCAGAAGATGAGTAGACGTGATCTAATATCAGTTTCTTTCGTTTGTCTTTGGCGCTCATCGTTGGTTTATTGGCAAGGCCGTTGCGGCTGTCTCTAATACAGCGGATATTAAGTGCTTCTTACTGAATGAAATGGAACGATTATTAGACAATATTGCGAAATTGTTTCAAAATTTCTTTCTTTTAAACAAATATAGACTACAAAATGTTTTTCTAAGAGGATAGAAGCCAAAACCCCACAGAGCGTTTCAACATACGTCTGTGTCGGTCGCCATCTTGTTTCGCCCCATGTCGTAACGTTTCTCGAGGGTGGCGCACTGGCGCTATTTTCAAATTCGAATCATAATGAGCGCGGGCTTTGACTGTGACGTACGCTGTTGCTGAGAATGAAGATAAAGATCGATTGATAAAGGGCTGAATTTGGATATGTTCCTTGCAAACATCTGGATTCTAAAGATATGCAGTACAGCAAACAAATAAAATGGATGCGATTTGTAATTGTATGCTGTGCTTTTGTGTATCTATGGTTTGCAGCATGCAAAGAAATGTTATTTCCTATTAAGTAACTGTTAGACGAGTAAACTGCTTTCAATAAATTGAATAAAAACATGTATTGATATCACAATTAAATACAACAGATTTAAATCATTAAAGCCACGATTTTAATATTAATACATGGGAAATCATATACATTCACACTTTACGTTAGATTATTTACGTTTTTTTAGCTTCTAACACGTAAGTATTTGTACGTTTTACTGCTATAAATACGTCTAAGTTGTACGTTTTTACGTGCATGAAAACGTAAGTAAATGTACGTGTGGTAGAACCACATTTAACATAAAAATACACACGTATTCTCATGAGATCACGTTGGTCTCCTGGATGACCTTGTAAAGCCACATTTGATTCATACACTCACTTTATTCAAATGGCATATAAGACTTATAAACATTCAGATTTTAGTTTTCAAAAAAAGTGTTTATTTCTCATATCGCTGTATCAGTCTCAGACAAGCTTGTTAATATTTTGTTAGGTATTTGTTAGATAAATGGAAGAATAAAACTACTTAAAGAGGTTGTTCCGCATTATTGAGCAGGTCACAGTTCTCATGCAATATAGACGAGGAAGAAAGATGAAAAGCATGCAATGTCTTGCAATAGGCATGAAAACAACAAATGAAAACTAAATAGAGATAACTGAACTCTCAAAGGATTTGTGAGTTATCTAGCGGACATAAGAACTAGTTTTTCCAGTTTCGTATGAATCCCAAACTATGCAAAGTATGAAGCGGTACATTCCACAACATCCCACACATTGATAGACATGGTTTCAATTCAAGATGACTAATGAGGAAGTTTTGTGTTCTGAAACTTAAAAGAATGTGTTTTTCAAGTACAATGACCTCTTACTGTATATGTCGAAATATCAAGGGAATTATGATTTCTCAGTACATGGCCCCTTCAAACAAAGTAAGCTATTTTATTATTCTACACTAAAATTATGCTAAACAAATAGTTGCACATACAGTACTAAATCAGCTGGGCCAGGAACAGAAAACATTAATAATTTATTCAATAATTACACATTGTGGCAATATGTAGGCTACTAATTTACAGGTTTTGTTTGTCTGTACTGTTTGTGATGTGGTGTTATATGCAGTTACATCATAAATGCATTTAACACTACATCACAGTCTGTGTTGCTATTTAACATGCGGACTAACTTGATATTTCTTTCATTAAAATTAAAATATTTTTCATAAAACGACTTCATATTCCGGTAGCTGTGAATACATTTTTAAAACAAATAAAAAAAATTGTTTAAAACAACATGTCATTTCAGTCCAGCAATTTACTTTTTTTTTTTTCGAGTGTAAAGTGATTAGAGCTGACATAAATGATATCTTACCAGTCACGAGCAAAATCACTGTCATCCAAAAATAATTCATTTTCACCAATGTCCTTCTGAGATAATAATGAAGTTGAGCTGAGTTTGTTCAAATGCCACCAGCTACACCTTCACGGTCTGCAGTTAAACTGAAACTAACAGCTGGCGGAGTTTTGAAGAGGAGGGCGGAGTAAACATGAATATTCAGAAGATTCCTGTCTCACCTAAATGCGAAAATATTAGTGCATTTTTATTGATCATAAAAAAAACCTTTTTCAACAAAGAAATTACCTTTCAGCTTTGAAAAAAAATATATATTCATAAAAGATATTACTTACCACAGAAATCCTATGACGTGCTTGCTGTGTTGATTATAGACTTGTCCATAAAAACCTGTACAAGTAGACACTTGTGTAGAGTTCACCTGTTTGTTTGTTTTAAAAAAAAGACCAAGTCTTTTATATTCATACAGGTATCTCGTAAATGTAATTTATGTAATGCAACATCTGTTAATACAGAATCAATTGCTGTCTTTATTCGTCAGAAGGAATCTACTTTTATCTTTGAAATGAAAATATACAAATTACTGTATGGTCTGATTTACCCATTTCTTATCAAAATGTAAAACATTTAAATTGTCATAAGTTTGCAGAATGTCAGTCAAACATTGTTAAAGTACTGCAAGGTTACTGATTTCACAACTTGACCAACTCACATTTGAGTCAAAATGATTTATCTGAATCTCAAATCCATCTCAAAGTGCACCACAATGCAGATTAAAGACAATAATCACGTGGTTAAAGAAATGCTTTCGATCTTGTAGTGCATTTTGTCCACACTGTTAACCCTTAGTTCACAGAACTCAATTTTTTTATGTTTTTTAATGTTTTAACTTCACATAAAATAAAAAAAATTCATTTCCCCAGTTGCCTTAAATTATCTCAGTTATCTTCTAATTATTGATATTTCTCAACTTATAATTAAAGAGTAATTTTTCAACTCCTAATGTGGGAAATACACTCAAATCTACTCTTTTGCTGTCCATCCTAAGCCTAACCACAGGCTCTACTCTCTTTACAGTAATAAAAACAACAATACACTGAGCATAATGTCATTCTACACTGAAACATACCTTTCTGAAAATCTTTTGTGTTTCAGTGTCAACGCTCGAACATTTTCAGAGTCGTTTTAACGCGAAACCGGAAACTCGTGAATGTTCTTGTGACACCGAATATTTCAGAACACCGTCCTCGTTTGGCGGTAATGAGACAGAACTGCACGTGTCGAACTTATCCGTCTGCGTTTATGTCCCAAATGATGTCCTATACACTGTGTTTACACTCACCTCTTTATGAGCTGCTTCTGTTCTGTCTTTGTAATCAAAGAGCCACTCGTTCCAACTGAAGTTTGCAGAAGATGGTCATACTGCCACTCGTGTCAGTTAAGAAAAAAACAGGAAACAGTTATCACAGCTCACCAGAATTGGACATTAGAAGACTGAAGACATGAAGTGGACATTAGAAGTCAATTAAGTCAAGCAAGTCATTTCACTTGGCGGCCATCTTTTAAAGGGCTCTTTGGACATGCAAGTGTAGCTCCTATCTATTTGAATGAGGAAACATCAAATTCTCCAAAACTGTTCACCAAGCTTACGATTATCGGAATTATAATTACAGTTTTTTACAGACGCTAGGACACATTTCTCAATTCTTAGGTCACTTTAGTTTTGCACAACTGAAGTATGGGCTAAACTGAGGATCAATTATCATTGTTTTGGCACAAACATTGCATTCAATGACTACATCTCTCAAATTTCATGAATTCTTTTCTCACTCACACACAGCAACTGCCAAAACTCTTTGTACAGTACAGGCCAATTTGCAAATGCTTAGATACTGTTTTCAAAGCTGTTAAATGTTCAAAACAATAACATAATACAATGAGCAATTTGCTACATTTCTACAATAATATTTTAATGAAATATATTTTAAATCCTAAAATTAAATGCTATAAAAACAATTGGACAATTAGTAGATTAGCATTACTATTGTATCTGTATCAGTGGATGGTGTGTATACAAATTCTTGTATTTTGGAATTACTCAGTGCAAAAAAATAAATAAATAAAGGACATAAATTATTGATGAATTCTGCATCATGTCTGATTCATTCCAGTAGCATATTGCAGTGAATTATAAACAGAGATGTGTCCTTGTCTTACACAAGAAAACATCATATAATGCTACATGTTGTTAGTGTTTTTTAGGTCATTGTTTTGTGGGTGACAAAGTGTGTTTGTCGACTGTCAACCTTTGCTAGTGTTCTGGAAGAATGAGTTGATTTGAGAACTGAAGAAAGTGTTTTGGTAGTTGTAGTGCATTTTTAATGTGAAATGAACTGCTTTACCAAACTGAAAGTTGGTTAGGAGAACTGTGTGAAGAGTTTTGCAAAAGTGACCTAAGTAGTGAGAAATGTGTCTTAGGGTCTGTAAAAAACTGTAATATTTGAAATCACGAATAAAATCTGACAACAACCGTCTAATAAATGCTGTTCCTCGTGCTCAAATTGCATAAAAGAGCTAGCCTAGCACACAGCTCAAGATTTTTTTTTTTATCTGCTCGTGTCACACACCACAGTTTATTTATCATTAACTTTAGATTGACTGTTCCAATAATCACACAATATTCTACTCTTCTGCTTTTACAGATTTAACAAGAGTAGTTCTTTTTAAAATCATCAATGTTAAAAATAAGAATGTTAGACTAGATCTATCTACTAGACTATATGCAGTGTGTGTGTGTGTGTGTGTAATAAATGTGCAATGCAATTGATATCCATTTCAATTTCCTCAAATGAAAACATGAACAATTTTCATGTTTCTGGTTGCTTTGATATTGGGTTCCCACAAAATGAGAAAAGAAATAAAGAAATAAAAGCCTATACATAACAAGAACACCAAAATATTTAATACAAACAGTGAGAACAAAAGAGAGACAGCCTACAAGAAAAACACTAAGCACAAGTCAGTGTCCATTACTCAAATCTCACAATATTATGCGTGGTCAAGACTCGAAACCTTTTAACCCTGTAAAGCCTGCCATGTAAATAATAGTCAGAAAAAGATGTATAAGATCATTTTGCATAATGAGGTGAATGCAGGTAGTTTATGCTCTTCTGTGTCAGCTGCGCTGCAGGGATGTGCATCGTTTCATATTTCACATCATAGCTTCATATTTCACATTGTTTTGTAATCTGTTATTCTGTTTCTTCATCTGTGTCTCTTTCAGTTGAAATATGAAGCTCGTTCAGCTGGGCTGTTTGTACAGTATTATTTCTGTCATGTAATTGTGTTTTGTTGGTGTGTTTGTTGAATAATATCACTAGATAGAAATGGTCGTATTTACCTGATTACCTACACACAGTCAGTATTAACCTATTTTTAGATTATTAGAACCTTTTTATTATTTGCCCATTTTGATGATTTGCCTGTTTTTAGATTAATTTCCTATTTTTCATTATTTGCCTTTTTGTATACTTTTTTCTTTGCTTTCCATAACTTCACATTAGCTATGAAAAGTGAAAAAAAAAAAAATTGTGTATTGCAAATAAAAGGTTTCTATATGTTTAAATAAATGCAATAAAAATGTCTCTAAATCACATAACTGCTAGACTCTTGAGTTTATGAAATTTACTACGAGAAATAACTGAACTAATAGTTTAGAGTGATCATCTCTACATTCTGAAGAGATTTTAACACTTTTTGATAAGCTTTTATTTTGAACAGTATAGCAAGTCTGAATGAATAAAATATCTTTGGATGTCTATGTTCTTTGGACGTATGCGATGTAGACTTAGCAGACTTGTGTCAATTAATGAGAGCTATTGAGATTACTGTGACAGTGTCCACCACTTTTTTTTTTTACTCACGTTTTTCTCAACACAATACATCATATAAGATCATTTTAAGATCATATTAGGTATCACATCATATTAAAACTATACTAATGCAACCCATTTTTCTTAAAGGTGTTATTTCAGTTTAGTTGTTTATTTCATCAGAGGAGCTTGGACAATAACATGATGTGAATGTGTTATTCTGATCTGTTGCTAAAACGTATCTGTATCTGTTCAGCTTCAATTATTTTCATTAACGGTGTAATTGATTTGTATTTTCAATTATATTCATTATTTTTAGTATTACTGCTTTGGCTACTCTACTGTAAGAACTATAGTGTAGCCTAATGGTAAAGGGGTAAAGCCATTATTGTTTTTGTAGGTAACATCTTATTTTGGACACTAGATGGCGTCACTGGAGTTTTAATTACCTTTTACAGTTTTTCTCATTCGCTTTGGTGCATTTCTCGAATCATCCTTGAGATCTGCAAAACAGGTAAGTGCATTTCTCAAAACAACTCATACAAATAGCAAAAAACCATGGATTACCTGCAAAAGCCAATCTCTTGCTCCAAATCCTTAGTTCATCTCTCAAAAATAAATATCTGTGTCAATGAACATCAGAATGACAAGTCATTGTATCATAGTTTACGGATAAGACAGTCAAATTGCTTTTTCATTTTTCATATAACAGTGTACTCTGGAGCGATGCTCTGATGTAAACTACTGTATTGAACAGTATGCCATATGCATACGTATGCCATATATTCATTTCAAAAGTACACATTTACACATTACTGTATGTGGGATATTGACTGAAAGAGACTGGATCGAATTCACAGTTACACTTTTATTAGTGGTCTGACCCAAAATAAATAATAATAAAAAAAACCGTTACAATGTCATTGTGATATAGGAAAGATGAAAATAAGTCCATTGTCAGAATGCGTAACTCTTGAGTTGTCCTCTGTCTATAAACTTTCCAACTGAAGATTCATGAGATGAACCTTTGAGCTATTTCAGAGAAATGATTTATCATTGGTTGATCATTCTCTTCATTAGTCAAGGCAGTTTATTACAAGGTCTTGTGTAATTATTAATTACCGTACATGCTGTTATGGTCATTAAGACAGAATTTCAATTTTATTAGGCACACCCCAAGCTTAGTCCAATCTCAGTAAAATTTGGTTTGTTTCCATTTCTCATGAAGGATGTTGACTCGGCGGGTGAGAGCAGAAGATTTAGAAAAGTCCAAAAAATAAGGGCCATCCTAATAGATAGATAGATAGATAGATAGATAGATAGATCCCCCAACTGCTCCCCGGGCACCGCAGCATAAATGATGAACACGGTGTGTGTGTGTGTGTGTGTGTGTGTGTGCACACTTTGGATGGTTAAATGCAGAGCATGAATTCTGAGTACGGGTCACATACTTGGCTGAATGTCACATCACTTCCACTTACAATCGTGATGTTCTCCAGAGTACAAATGGAGCATTTACCAAATCTGTTTGCCAGTATCATTTAATTACATTTTCAACTTAGGGTGTTTTTGTGTTAGAAAATGGATGGCATGACAGTGGCATGAGAGCGTGAGAAACTAGTCTCACACTGAATGCATGAGAGTTTGCAGCCCTGATGCACTTTTTGCAACATACACCAATACAATACTGATGAGTTTACCACAATGATGTGCAGAGAAGACGTCAAGTTGTGAGCAGCGTATGGGCAGGAATGGAAAAAAAACCACCCTTCAACCACACACTACTGAGATTGGCACATCTTTCACACCTCAGACACACGCTCACAGACTGAAATCAACCACAAACGTCCAGAAGTAGATGCTTATGCTGAAGCTGTTTATCCACTCACCAATGCATGACACATTTTTAAATAAAATGTGGCAGGTTCATTCTGTACCACCTGAAATTAACCTTTTTTTTTTTCTTTTACAGATTACATTCTGTATGTTGCTTTTACAAAATTATTTTAGATAAAAAAAAAAAAAACAAACAAGCGACCGCAGCTTCAGTTAGCCACACAACAAGCTATTGTGACAACTTTTGAACAGGCGTTTAAAACAGCTACTGTCTTGGTCCTAAGCAGACAATGGCACAGAAGTATGTGAGTAAGTGAAGTGACATACAGCCAAGTACGGTGACCCATACTCAGAATTTATGCTCTGCATTTAACCCATCCAAAGTGCACACACACAGAGCAGTGATAACACACACACACACTGTGAACACACACCCGGAGCAGTGGGCATCATTTATGCAGCGCCCGTAGAGCAGTTGGGGGTTCGGTGCCATGTTTTTCTCTTCTCTGGCTTTTAACTTTTTTTTCTCTTTCAGCTCAGTCAAATTCTTGGCTGACAGAAGACTGTTAATATAGTTTTGGGTACCAGATATACTGGTTTTTAGGTACCAGACATGACTTGCTGTTATGAGTTATCATCTGGCGGGATCTGAGGTTGGTTATGAATTTTCTGACATGGATCTCACAGTATGAATGAGTCAGCCAGCTCAAGAGTCACTTAAGACTCACATTCATTACACTTTAGACTATATTTAGAGGCTCTTTGAGGTCTGTTTATGGCTCACCCTGGTCAAAGGGATGTTATTCTCATAGAAGTAAGTCTTATGTTGAACACTACATGGCACTACTTGTACTCTTTGTGTAATGAAATGCTGACTTTAACATGATCAGTCAGCTTCTGCTGTTAGATCGTGTAATTACACCAACTACAACTGACTAAAGTTGATGAAAATTTGAAGCCAAAATTTGAGCCAAACACATTTGTCTTAGAACAGTACAGACTTTAATAAACATTTAATTTTTTTAAGTGTGGTTAGCATGTTTTGTTGTGACCGGCGGCACACTGTCATGCTTTTGACGAAGGCCAGAGATGAATCTGTTTTGCGTCGAGCAGAAGTCAAACAATGATTTTCATATGAGCAGGAATGAAAGAAGGAAAAAAATGTAACCACACACTATTTACATCAACCACAAACATCCAGTAATAGACTGATGCAGATGTTTCTCCATCCAACGAATCAAACCACGTATGTACATAATTAAATTAAGTTTTATATCTAAACATATATGCTCTAAATTTGAGGCGTAAAGTGTTAAACAAACAATACTAAATTGGGCAACATGATCATGATGCAGATCATCAGTAAAAATATTTTTGTATTACAAAGCATTTTTTTTTTCAGTATTTTAGAGACCATTTCATTACTCCATCTCTGAATTTTTACACTGTTAAAAAGTTTTAAGTTCATATCATCTGTTTTATTTGTTTTGGAGCCACCATACTGATACATGAGGTGATTCTCACTAATCCTGAAACTCAACCAGTGACTTTGAATCTGAAGTTTTGGCGGGAGATTCCTGGTGAAGACGAGGACAAAGCTGGATCTGATACTAGAAGAGGTTTAAGATCATCTTCTCTTATAGTGACAGGACATACACCACATGAACATCCTCTTCACGTTTCTAAACAAAACACAAAACACATAAGATAAGCTAACATGAAGCAGCTTGAGACCGGGCTGTCAGTGTTTTTATTTCAGGGTCCAGATGTTACATTAGGTGTCAAGTAATAACGTCACAGTGGCAACATTTTAATTATTCAAAAGGAAAAAAAATCACATATTGATAAGAATGATGAAATGAACAATTCTGTAAAAGCATCAATAACAACCGTCTTGACAGTTGTGTCAGAACAGACCTGTGTCCCATTTCTTTATTCTCATATTGATTTGACTTCCTGTCTTCAGTCCACACAAAGGATTTCACTCGAGTCAGAGCCAGTTTGTGCAAGTTATTTGTTCAGTTTTATGACAAGTGACTACGGAGAGTATGGTGAAGTCAGATGTTATTTAATGTGTTTTTGAGTGAAAGGGAAGGTTTATTGAATGTTCTGTTATGTTGAGATTAGAAGAGTTTCTGTTATATTTTAGTTTTTGTGTGGCTGTCCTTGCACTGAAGAGAGGCAAACCATTGTCGGTGACTTATAGGAGATCTCTATCCATTCTGGTTCTTTAGTAAAATAAATAAATAAATAAATAAAAACAAGTAATCTTGCAGGTGTCACAAGAGAAATCTGCACAGATCAGGTAATGTTTACTAGCCAAAACACTCTGAAACAGTTCTAAACAAGTATCTTGGTCGATTTTGATACAAGAGGACGGCATTTTTTTAATGGAAGAACATTTTTTTTTTTTATGGATTATGGACTTTGTTTAAACTTAATGTTGGATGATGGATGGATTTATTTCTTACCAATATGCAGATTTTGCTTCACAAGATGTTAAATGATGGACTAGAGAGGTGTAAATTACTTGTGGATTATTGAGATGTTTTTTCAGCAGTTTGAACTCTAATTTTGAAGTTATGAGATATTATATATTTTATATAGAGCTGTGTAGATGTAATATGTTAATGATAGGTCAGTATACAGGCAAAAACACAAATGCAAATCTAAATCTCTCTCACAGATCAAATGATAAAGAATAAATGTTCTTACCGACTTATGTGTGTCTTTTTCGTAGGATGTTGGATAATGTATCATAACAGCAAAAGTGATCATGTCTTCACAGGAATTAACTGTTTGAAAAACAGTAAAAACTTATTATTATTATTATTATTATTATTATTATTACTATTAACAATTGTTTATTAGGACTGCATTACTGCATACTATTCAATGATTTTAACACTGCAAAAAAAAAAAAAAAAAAAAAAACCTTGCTAAATTTAATGTCTTTTTTGTTTTAAACATACGTATAAAAATATATATGCTTAAAAAAAAGTAGCCTTTGTTTTTTGTGTGAGTGATATGAATTTGAAAACACTGAGCAGTATTATTATAATTGTCAGACCCAATCTGTATTAAAAGGACCGGGTAATACTTGCCTTTTTGATCAGTTTTTCTGGGTGTCCAGCAAATGCAGCACATCACGACTGCAGCTACAATCAACAGAGATCCAGCAGCAGAAATCAACACTATCAGAGAGACTGAGCCTCCTGGAAGACATGAAGAAGAGTGTTATGAGGATGAAGAGAGACATTCATGTAAGTGAATATGAACATAAAAACAGCGCTGCTGTACCTGAACATGTGTGACAGAGTTGTGTGATGTCCAGATGTGTGGTCTGGTTTCTGATGGGATTGTTGATCACACAGCTGTAGCTGTTTTTCTCCTGATATTCCACCTCCAGAGGTAGAGAGAGACTGATGCTGAGATCAGACACACTGATGCTGGACAATAAACTGTTTCCTTTGTACCAGGAGAGAGTCACATGACCCACATTCACCACTGAACACAACAATGAACAATTCTGCTGTGATGAAGATGATGATGATGATGATGATGAACATTGTGAAGAGTCTCTGCTGATGACAGGAACAGGAAGACGAGCTGGAAACATGAGAACTTAATGATAAATATGAATAAATTACACAAAAATATTTTTTGTTTCCAATGGGTTGAGTACATATTTAGTGTGCTGATGAGCACTGAGTGTCTGTATAAAAATTTCCTTACTTAAATAATTAATAAAATAAAATATGTGATGGAGAGAAAATGATCTCTACTCACCAAAGACAGAAACACTGAAAGTTTTTGATGAAATTTTTGCTAGAATGATCTCTACTTCATAGAGTCCAGCGTGTTGAGTTGTGATGTTTGTGATGGTCAGAGATCCAGTCTGTCTGTCCAGATTCAGTCTGTTTCTGAATCTCCCATCAGGGAATGTGGAGAAGATTTCAGAGGCTCTTTTTATTTGAGCTATCAGAGACTTTTCTGCTCCAAACTTCCAAATCATTGCATCTTTTTCATGTATTTCAGTAAGATCAGTGTGTAGAGTGACAGAATCACCCTCCATCACTGACTGTGTTTCATTTGTCTTAGAACCAAACACACCTGAAGAAATAAACAAAGAACACATCTGTTAACTGTTGGTTTACAAAGCAAGAAATCAGTTTGTAACATTTGAATGTGAAATGAATAACAGCAGCAGAGAGCAACATAAAACAAATGGTGACATATTAACACACACGTCTAGATCAAATTTGATCTGTAATGCATTTTTTTATGATTTGTAGAGTAAAATAAATGTGTGAAAGTAGATTGCTACTTTCAAGCTACATTCACACAGTTATTTTGCTCTACAAGTTGAAATATCCAGGATATTATAAATATATAAAAAAATAGATATATTTATTTAATTTTCTTTGGTTAACTATTACTGCATAAGTATGTATAAAGAAAAAAAAACATTGCTGGTAAGGATTTGCATTTGTAATCTTTGAAATTAAGATTTCTAAAACAACAAGAAAGAAATCACAATTTGAACAGAAATCCCTTATTACTCTGAAAGGGAAATAAATGGCAGTATGAAAATGCTCTTGTAACTTACCGATCAGATGACAGCAGCTCAAACAGAAAAAAATAAGCATCTGGATCATTTTTAGTTGCTCGGTGAAAAATCTAAACTAAAATCTCTGCAGATAACCATCAAACTGATTAAAATAACCCCAACAGATCTGTTGTTCTAGCTGTGAATCCTCCCCCAAAAGAACTGGACAACCCTCGAATGCAGACGCACATGATCTGTGCACAAGTTATACATAGTTACATATTCTTATTAACATTTTGATTGTTAACTGCTAGCATTTTTTCTATCATTTAACATTGACAGTTTTAAAAGGTAATTGCCTGAATATGTTACTTATTTATTATAAACTAAGAATATTATTGGATGAACTACATTTTATGGTGGAGTAAAATCAAGCCTAACAAGTGATTTTAAAACGGATGTGTATTTATTCACGTCTCAATTCAAAGTGTATGGAAAAAGTACACAGCTAAAATAGAGCTTCAGTTTCTAAAGTTATCTTGTGAGTCAAACTGAAAGCTGTGGTTGTTTCTTTAGAAATGTGGTTGATCTGTTGGATGGACAAAGCTTGGGCATGTAGAGTATGTGTGTAGTTTGCAGGTGAAGGGCTTCTTCCTGTGCTGCCTTTATGAGCAGCTTTTGAAGACACTTTAATCTGCAGAAACAATAAGAAACTGTGAAGGAGAAAAACTATAGCAACACAATAATATTTAACACATATTACAAGGGTAGAATGCTCATTTTATTTATAAAAAAAAAGAAAAAAAAAGAAATGAAAACATAAGCTCCAAGGAACTTTTGAACTCTTTTGACCAGACAATTATACTACCAGCTATTCTTGCAGATCATAGTTCTTTAATGGTAGAATTTGAATGTGCTCCATTTGTTGAAAGATTTCTGCGGTGGCGTTTCAATATCTCTCTTTTACAGAACAATAAGTTCGAAGAAGGCTTCAAAGCTGGTCTGTCTGAATTTCTTTCATTTAATGTTGGTTCGGTTGAAGACCCTATTTTTATCTGGGAAGCTACGGAAGGTTTTATCAAAGATTTTTCTATAGCCTTTGCTACTAACGTAAAAAAGGCACATAATCAGAGAATTTACCATTTAGAAAAAGAATTTCAAAAACTTGATTTGTCACTAAAATCTTCTTTCTCCAATTTAAATTATAAGATGCTTCAGACTCTTAAAGAGGAATTGAATGATCTTTTGAGAAGAAAGCAGAATTTGTGATTCACAGAACAGTCCTATTACTTTTGTGGTGCCAGACCGAGCAAACTTTTATCCTTAAGACTGAAGCAAAATCAGGCAAAAGCCTACATTGAAAAAATTAAGCACCCTTCTATAGGATTGGTTGGTAATAGCAAAGAAATTAATTCCTCATTTTCCGATTTATTTTCCAAACTCTATACGTCTGAACTTAATCCCTCAAGTTCACTGCCTTTTTGCAGTCTCTTACTCTACCTCGACTTAGTCATGAGGAAACTGAATCTTTAGGACAGCCAGTTACTTTGGAGGAACTTAAAGGGGCATTACAAGGTGCTAAGACAGGCTGGGCGCCAGGCTTAGACTGGATCCCTGCAGAATTATTTCTTAAATACTTTGATCTTCTCGGACCTGTCTTCCTGACTGCCATCCACGTGGCAGTAGAGGTGGGCGCCTTTCACCTGCAGATGAATACGGCACTTATATCCCTGATACCCAAAAAGGGAAAAGATCATACGGATTGTGCAAACTACAGACCCATTAGTTTGCTAAACACTGATATAAAAATATGTCAGAATTCTCGCCTTGCGACTACAGCGATATGTGATTTTTTTTTTAGTCCATCCTGACCAGTCTGGCTTCATAATAGATTAGCGGTGGACAACATTCGGAGACTATTGCATGTCATTTATGAATCCCCAGACAGCAACATAGTGTTGGCCCAGATCCGGCCCACATCTGGCCTGCATGAAATCCATGCGGGCCAGAGGTGGGCTGGATCTGGGCCAACACTATGTTGCTGTCAGGGCAGGGTTGTCCCACTCCAGCTGAGGTTCTTTCGTTGGATGCAGAGAAGGCGTTTGACAGGCTGGAGTGGGACTACCTCTGGTCTGTTTTGGAGGTGTTTGGTCTGGGCAAAAGCTTCATAAACATGATAAGAGTTTTGTATAGAAACCCCATGGCCTCTGTTATGACTAATGGAGAACATTTTTTACCCTCACCGTCCCACCTGTGGGACGCTTGGCACTCTTTTTTGTTGTTGTCTTTTTCTCTATCAAATCTTTTAGTAATCATCATAAATCATATATCATTTGAAAGCTTAGAAGCCCAAGATTCATCCTGTGAAAACCATTTTGAAATCGGACATTGCTTTACCATGGAAATGGTAAAATCTAATGGCGGTCACCTCCCCCTTAGTGGGCAGGGCCAAGTGTCGTAAAACACAATGCATTACGGTCTTCTAGAACCAAAACTTTTTATAATCTTGGCAACAAACATATCATTGGAAAGGTCTGAGGCTCAGGATTTCATATTTGGTGGTTATTTTGAGATAGAAGTAAAATTCACAGAGAAATCTCGGGAAAAATTCATTAAGCAAAATTCAAAATAGTTTTGATGACTCCCAGTGGCTGTGTGTGGTATGACGCCCTAAATAAAATCTCACAGGAACCTCAATTTTTTTCATATCAACTTCAAATTTATAACATAACTTATTTAGACACAAGGCTTTAATTTTATACAAATTTTAGAGTCAAACCTATTATGTAAAATATTTATAATAAATAAAATATAATAAAATTAATATTGCGCATATTATTTACAGAACATTTAAACTTCTATAACTTTTTGATACTTTACTTTTTTGAAAAAATTTGCCAAAAATCTGCTAATTATTTTCTTTAAAAAGAGACCAACCTTATGTTTATATTCCAAAGTGTTCATAAATTACAGCAATTTTAGTTTGGATAGTGCACTTTAATGCCTATTTAAAAAATGGGGGGGGGGGGGTGACAGTTAAGGGGTTTTAATTTACAACGAGGCACAAGACAAGGGTGCCCATTATCCCCTATGCTATTTGCAATGTCACTCGAGCCCCTAGCCCAACTGATAAGACAGGAAAATGTCTGTTGATATTTTACTGTTTATATCGGATCTTCAAGTTTCATTTCCCCAGATACTGTGAAAAGTTCAGTGGGCTCTCTGGGTATAAAATTAATTGGGATAAATCCTCTTTGCTTCCATTTAATAGCATGACTAAGAAAGTTAGACTACCTTGTAACATCTCCATACAATCTTCACTAAGTTACTTAGGCATTGTTGTTCACTCTTCCCTTCATGGCATACCTGATGCCAATTATCTACAAATTCTAATTATGGTTGAACAAGATCTCCAAAAATGGATCTCGTTGCCATTATCATTACATGCCAGAATAGTGAATGTTAAAATGAATTTTTCTTAGCTCTATGATTCTGTTACCTGCACCGAAAATGTTTTGGCATAAACTCAATTCTAAAATTCGTAAACTCATCTGGAATGGCAAGGAACCCAGACTGAAATTTGAAACACTGCAGCGTGCAAAACATAATGGAGGATTAGCGCTTCCGAATTTCAAATTGTATCATAGGTCCTCTCAAATCAAATTAATTAAGGATTGGCTAGACCCGCTCTCTAGGGTTCCTTGGAGAAAGATAGAGGAGAGCTTAGCCTCCTTCAGTCCTTTTTGTGATAAATGTCCTGACCAACATTAGGTTAAACATTTTTGGACTGAGGTATGAGGTATCTTACAGAAAATCATTGAATATCCTATTCCAGTGACACCCTCTGTATTATTACTGAATGATGACTCTCAGTTTGACTTCTCTAAGCTGCAAAAAAATTGTCTACCTGGCCGGTTTAACGTCTGCAAGAAAAACTCATAGCTCAACACTGGCTCCCACCACATAACTTGGATATATTCAAGTGGTTGTTTCAACTTCAGGACATTATAATGATAGAAAAATCCACAGCTCGGGTGAACTTGGCTCAAATCTCAACACTAAAATATGGACAATAGCTGCTGAAAAGGTCTCCAAGTATATTGCACAAAGCAATGTTCAGGACTCAGTTTGAACACTTTAACACTTTATCCCATTTCTTTATTTTTCTTTTCTTTTTATTGTTTTTTTATAAATGTTTTTACCATTCCTGTGACTGTTTTTTTTTGTAGACTTATCTGTTCATTTTGTACCCCATTAAAAATAGACCGCGGGGTGGGGTGGGAGGGATTGGTAGATGTGTTGTTGTTTGTTGTGTTTCTTTTTGGCATGTTTGTCAAAAATTGAAAATCTAATAAAAAAAAAGAATGTATGACCGCGTCGTCCAGGTAGGCGGCCGTGTAGGCTTGGTGGGGCCGCAGGAGGACGTCCATCAGACGTTGGAAGGTGACGGGAGCCCTGTGCAGGCCACTAGGGATCAAGAACGCCGTCTTCGGCTTGCCCTACTCGGTTAAGGGGACCTGCCAGTAGCCCTTGGTGAGGTCAAGGGTCGAAATGAACCAGGCCCTTTCCAGGCAGTCCGACAGCTCATCATCTCGCGGCATCGGGTAGCTGTCAAACTCAGATACTTCATTCAAGCGGCGGAAGTTTTTGCAGAAGCGGAAGGTACCGTCGAGCTTCGAAACCATGACAATGGGGCTGGACCAGGGACTGTGTGATGGCTCAATGGTCCCTAACCTCAGAATCCCCTGTACCTCTTCCTCGATGAAATGTTGCAGAGCCTCCGGAACACAATAGGGCTGCTACCAGACGATCACTCTGGGTGCTGTGTGGATATCATGCTTGAGGACATGGGTCCGCCCATACTGGGAAGAGAACACATCGGTGAACTGACTGACCAGGTGTTGCAGCTCCGACATTTGGGTGGCCGGGAAGGGGGGGTCCATGTCAACAGCCACAGGAGGTAGATGAGCGAGGGCAGCAAGCTGGGGCCCGGTCCCGACCCAGCGTTTCAGGAGATTCACATGGTATATTTGATCTTCCCTCCGCCTTCCAGACTGCCAGACTCGGTAGGTGACAGGGCCAATCCTTTCTGTGACTGTGTAGGGACCTTGCCAGCTGGCCAAGAATTTGCAGGTGGCGATGGGGACTAGGACCATGACGTGGTCTCCTGGCTGAAACTCCAGTGGCTGAGCCGCCCTGTTGTAGTGCCATTGCTGGGCTTGTTGGGCTTTGGCAAGGTGTTCCCGGATGATGGGCATGACCCCTGTCGATCCTCTCCCACATCTCCCGGACATGTTCTATCGTAGAGCGGTGGATGGCTGACGGTTTCTCCCAGGCTTCTCTGGCGACGTCAAGCAGGCTGCAGGGCTGTCGGCTGAAGAGGAGCTCAAAGGGGGTAAAGCCGGTGGAAGCCTGGGGTACCTCCCGGATGCCGAACAGGACATAGGGCAGCATCTTATCCCAGTCGTGCTTGTCCTCAGCAGCCACTCGACGCAGCATCTGCTTGAGCGTTTGGTTGAACCACTTGACCAGGCCGTCCATTTGCGGGTGATACACGGTGGTGCGGAGCTGTTTAATTTGGAGGAGCTTTCAGAGGTCAGCCATCACCCGGGATATGAAGGGGGTGCCTTGGTCAGTCAGTATCTGGGATGGTAGGCCGACCCAACTACTCAGCAGGAAGAGCTCTTGGGCGATGACTTTTGCGGTGGCCTTACGGATGGGGATGGCCACAGGGTAGTGGGTGGCGTAGTCCAGGATGACCAGGATGTGTTCGTGTCCCCGGGCAGACTTCGACAGCGGCCCCATTAGGTCCATTGCGATCCGCTCGAAGGGCACCTCAATGATGGGAAGCAGAATCAGAGGGCTGGGGGAAGGGGTGCGTGGAGACGTCCGTTGACAGGTGGGACAGGGCCGACAGAAGTGTTTGACCGCAGCCTCCAGGCCCGGCCAGTGGAAGCGGTCGCTTATGTGAGGCGTTGTATGAGGTGCCGGTTGGAGCTCCTTCCCATCGGCAATCCTCACTTGGGCCCAGCAGTGTTTGAGGCGGTCATCCTCGTGCTGCTCTCTGGTGAAGGCCCCGGTCACCTGCTGGAAGAGGTCATAGTAGAGGTAAGGGTTAGGATTGGACGACTCACCCTCTTTGGAGCGGTCCAAAGCCAGCAGCACGGGGCGTCGTCGGGGCTTTTTGGTCATCTGATGCTGTGGGCGGTTCCCGGCGGGGCTGACAGGCTGGCTAGTGGAGGCAAGTAGGCGGTCAAACCCTAGCCAATCCCTGCCGAGGAGGACCGGAACTGGAAGATCCTTGACGATCCCGATTTCTACCGGCCAGGCGCCAGGTGGCATGGTGATAGTGACGCGGCGTGCCGGTACTTCCCTGGTATCGCCATGGACGCAGGTGATGGGCAGTCTGGCTTTGGGTTCGGCCCATGGAGGAAGGACTGTCGGCTGAACGAGGGTGATTGCGCTGCCAGTTTCGAGGAGAGCGAGGATCAGTCGGCCATTTATCTTCACTTCTGCCCGTGGTGGCCCATTTCGGAGTTTCCGCATGTATGGCACAGCCTGCCAGCCAAGCCCGTCCAGGGGAGTTGGGAGCTTGAGTGGGCATGGGCTCATCCTGTGGCCCGGGAACAGCCGGCCTGCTCTCTGGTCGCCGGGTGCCCTCTGGCGAGCGTAGCTCCTGGACCACCCTTTGGGCAAAAGGGCAGCGCTCGCTCCCCAGCCTCCCAGTGTTGGGTGGCCTCCGCCAGCTCGATGGCCTCCACCAGCTCGTCGATGTTGGTGGGGTTCCGTAATGCCGGCCGCCTGCCGGAGAGGGCGGGGAAGGGCCCATAAGAGGCCGTCCACTACTTCGCGCTCCGCTACCTGGGGTACAGTGGGACCTTCAGCCAGTAGCCAGTGTTGGGCAAGGTGTGAGAGGTCAGTAACTTGTGCACGGGCTGGCCACCGTGGGTTGTAGGACAAGTCGTGGAAGAGTTGGGTGGCGCTAAAGGGCAACAGTCCAACC
Source organism: Carassius auratus (assembly GCF_003368295.1). NCBI lineage: Eukaryota > Metazoa > Chordata > Actinopteri > Cypriniformes > Cyprinidae > Carassius > Carassius auratus. The sequence goes on along the minus strand of NW_020525469.1, from coordinate 242,589 downwards.
CACCCCAAGATTTCCTTCTTCCGCACTTCATATGAATGGCTCTGCTCAGAGGTAAGCATAAAGTATGCCCGTTGCGCTTCTCTCGTCAGCACGGCGCCACGATCCGCGCCCACTCATCCCTGGGTCACGCCTCTGGGCGGCGATCGTCTCGAATATTTGGAGGAATGTCTCGACGTCATCATGCGCCATCATCTTGGGGATGAGATGGGTAGCCTGGGCTCGGGGGTCAGGTAGCGGAGATCGCGGGGTGGTGGCTATGCAGAGGGTGGCCAGCTCGCGTTCCGATTTCTCCTTGTCGGGAGGCCATGTGCTCCATGATCTGTTGCTGGCGAATGCTCACCTCGGTGAGGTGCTTGAGCAGATCTTCCATCTTTGGGGAGGAGCGCCACCTGGGGAAACAGGAAGGGGACTTGAGCCAAACAACCAGCAAAAAAAAAAAAACGTCCATAGCAAGCAAAGTGGGGTGACAATGAATGTGGTGGGATACTGGTCGGTAACTTCTTCAGTGTAATACCTGCATTCTCCACCAGTGTGACGGGGTGAAGAAGCACATGACACGAGGATCAAGGTGAGTTCCCTGAAAGGTGGATTTTATTAACCAATGTGAGGGTAAAGTAGCCAACGTGAGGGGTTTCCGGTGCTCTGTGCTCGGCCTTCTCTCTCCTTTTTTACTGTGTGGGTCCGTGTAGTCTGTGTATGTCGTGGGCTGGCGGTCACACACTGCTATCGGGAGGAAATAACAGAAATACGTTAGCCGAGTCTTTGGAGACATCTCTCACCTCTATGTCCGTTGGTGCTGCTTATAAAGCCAGGCCTTGATGGGCTGCAGGTGTAACTGCTCAGCCCGTAACGAGCAGGTGCAGTATTATTTGAATCTTAGGGTATTAATCATCTATTGAATAAGACTGGATCTCTGAACATCATGAACACCAGAACCACAGATTCTGGAGATAATAAACATGCTGTTATTTTACTAAGTAACAAAGTGAAAGTCGGGTAAAAATGGAGGAGCAGGAGCCATATAGAGACCAGAGCTGTGTTTCATCATGAGATAAGTTGATTGTAGAGACCTTTCATTTCATCAGATTTTACAATGTAGCCAAATTAGACTTTCGATGGTTTTGGGAAATGTAGCCCAGAAGCTCAGACTTGAGGTGAGTCCTTGCTGTGATTTTGTTTTAGCTGCTTTTCTCATTTATCTACCAGATGGAGCCATTTGTCAGTTTAAAAGTAGAAAGAAGTAACTATCAGTCAAGGTTTCCAAAAAAATGATTGTGAGTCAATATAATGACCATCTGTCTTTATCATTAACTATCTGGACACTAAAGAGCGAAGATGTGTCTGTGCTACATTTGACAACATATTCAGAACATCACATGTGTGTGTGTGTGTGTGTGTGTGTATTTGACATGGTTTCTTAGTGCAGCTTCCCATATGAATACAGCATTCTTTTTTTTTTTTCAACAAAAAAAAATTATTCAGTGTTTTCATTTCTTTCTTTTTTATCTCTCTTTTCTTTTTTTATATTAGCATACTACACTTGTAATATGTGTTAAATATTATTGTGTTGCTATAGTTTTTCTCCTTCACAGTTTCTTATTGTTTCTGCGGATTAAAGTGTCTTCAAAAGCTGCTCATAAAGGCAGCACAGGAAGAAGCCCTTCACCTAAAAAACTAAACACATACTCTACGTGCCCTTACAAGCTGTTTGTCCATCCAACAGATCAACCACATTTCTAAAGAAACAACCACAGCTTTCAGTTTGACTCACAAGATAACTTTAGAAACTGAAGCTCTATTTTAGCTGTGTACTTTTTCCATACACTTTGAATTGAGACGTGAATAAATACACATCCGTTTTAAAATCACTTGTTAGGCTTGATTTTACTCCACCATAAAATGTAGTTCATCCAATAATATTCTTAGTTTATAATAAATAAGTAACATATTCAGGCAATTACCTTTTAAAACTGTCAATGTTAAATGATAGAAAAAATGCTAGCAGTTAACAATCAAAATGTTAATAAGAATATGTAACTATGTATAACTTGTGCACAGATCATGTGCGTCTGCATTCGAGGGTTGTCCAGTTCTTTTGGGGGAGGATTCACAGCTAGAACAACAGATCTGTTGGGGTTATTTTAATCAGTTTGATGGTTATCTGCAGAGATTTTAGTTTAGATTTTTCACCGAGCAACTAAAAATGATCCAGATGCTTATTTTTTTCTGTTTGAGCTGCTGTCATCTGATCGGTAAGTTACAAGAGCATTTTCATACTGCCATTTATTTCCCTTTCAGAGTAATAAAGGATTTCTGTTCAAATTGTGATTTCTTTCTTGTTGTTTTAGAAATCTTAATTTCAAAGATTACAAATGCAAATCCTTAACCAAAGAAAATTAAATAAATATATCTATTTTTTTATATATTTATAATATCCTGGATATTTCAACTTGTAGAGCAAAATAACTGTGTGAATGTAGCTTGAAAGTAGCAATCTACTTTCACACATTTATTTTACTCTACAAATCATAAAAAAATGCATTACAGATCAAATTTGATCTAGACGTGTGTGTTAATGTCACCATTTGTTTTATGTTGCTCTCTGCTGCTGTTATTCATTTCACATTCAAATGTTACAAACTGATTTCTTGCTTTGTAAACCAACAGTTAACAAATCTGCTCTTTGTTTATTTCTTCAGGTGTGTTTGGTTCTAAGACAAATGAAACACAGTCAGTGATGGAGGGTGATTCTGTCACTCTACACACTGATGTAACTGAAATACATGAAAAAGATGTAATAATGTGGAAGTTTGGAGCAGAAAAGTCTCTGATAGCTCAAATAAAAAGAGCCTCTGAAATCTTCTCCACATTCCCTGATGGGAGATTCAGAAACAGACTGAATCTGGACAGACAGACTGGATCTCTAACCATCACAAACATCACAACTCAACACGCTGGACTCTATGAAGTAGAGACCATTCTAGCAAAAATTTCATCAAAAACTTTCAGTGTTTCTGTCTTTGGTGAGTAGAGATCATTTTCTCTCCATCACATATTTTATTTTATTAATTATTTACGTAAGGAAATTTTTATACAGACACTCAGTGCTCATCATCACACTAAATATGTACTCAACCCATTGGAACCAAAAATATTTTTGTGTAATTTATTCATATTTAACATTACGTTCTCTTGTTTTCAGCTCGTCTTCCTGTTCCTGTCATCAGCAGAGACTCTTCACAATGTTCTTCATCATCTTCTTCATCACAGCAGATTTGTTCATTGTTGTGTTCAGTGGTGAATGTGGGTCATGTGACTCTCTCCTGGTACAAAGGAAACAGTTTATTGTCCAGCATCAGTGTGTCTGATCTCAGCATCAGTCTCTCTCTACCTCTGGAGGTGGAATATCAGGAGAAAAACAGCTACAGCTGTGTGATCAACAATCCCATCAGAAACCAGACCACACATCTGGACATCAGCAAACTCTGTCACACATGTTCAGGTATGGACGTAGTGATACGTGTGTTTATTGTTTACATTAATGTTTCTCTTCATCATCACAGCACATGTTCCTTCGTTTACTCCAGGAGTTTCAGTTTCTCTGATAGTGCTGATATCTTCTGCTGCTGGATCTCTGTTGATTGTAACTGCACTTGGGATCTTTTATTTCTTCAGGAAAAACAGCAAAACTAATCAAGAAGGCAAGTGTTAACCAATACATTTTAACCAATAAATAATACTTTGAAAAATTAAGTATTTGAGTCAGTTGATAGCCCTAATTATTATTCATTTTGATAATTTCTGTAGTTAATGCCCTCAAGTTTAATGAAAAAAACTAACAATAATAATAATTATATGTAGTTATGAGTGTAATCTACAGAAATGATCAAACACCAAATCAGATTACATGTCCATATTAAAATCTCTATGAAAAATGATTGTTGAACATGTTGAGCTTCAAGTTCAAGTTCAAGTCTGCTTTATTGTCAATTCTTCCAGATGTATAGTACATACAGATAATCAAAATTGTGTTACACTCAGACCCCCGGTGCACACAGATAACACTAACAGTAGAGCCTAAAAATCTATATCAAAATATAAAATGTAGATGCAACTATACAATAAGGGAATGTTAAAAAAGACATATAATAAAATTAAAAATAAAGTTAAATAAAGCAGCGCGAGGCAAAAGGCAGATAGAGTGCAAATCAATGAAGTGAACAAAAGTGCAGATAAAAGTTTTTTAGTGCAAAAACAAAAGCTTATTAAGTCTGATTAAAGTGACAATGGGCTCAAGAGCAGTTATTTTATTTAACTGACTGATGAGGAAGTGGAATGATGTCAGCTCCATGGAGAATGAGGTAGTGAGCAGACCAATGCTGCACAAAGTGACTGGTGCATGTCATCGTATATTAGTGTGGGGGGGGGGGGGTCATAGTTCAGTGGTGCCTGGGGCAGAAGAGGGGAGGGGGGGCAAGTTCAGGAGGGAGTTCAGCTTCCTGACAGCCTGGTGGATGAAGCTGTCCTTCGAAGAAGCTGTGTAACGGGTGTGTGGGACCAGCTGCAATGCAGAGGGCTTTACGAGTGAGACGGGTTCCGTAAATGTGCTGGAGGGATGGGAGAGAGACACCAATGATCTTCTCAGCTGCTCTCACTGTGCATTGCAGAGTCGTTCGGCAGGACCGTTGCAGGCGCCATACCACACAGTGATGCAGCTCGACAGGATGCTCTCGATGGTGCCTCTGTAGAAGGTGTACATGATGGGGGGTGGGGCTCTGGCTCTCCTCAGTTTGCGGAGGAAGTAAAGACACTGCTATGATTTCTTCACCAGTGCTGCTGTTTTTTTCAGTCAAGGAGAGGTCCTCTGTGATGTGCACACCCAGGAACTTGGTGCTGCTCACTCTCTCCACAGTCGCACCGTTGATGGTCGGAGGAACGACTTCTCCCGAAGTCAACAACAATCTCCTTTGTCTTCTCCACATTCAGAGTGAGATTGTTCTCACTGCACCACTTGGCCAGGCGGCTCACTTCACTCATGTAGTTTGTCTCATCTTTGTTGCTAATGAGACCCACCACAGTCGTGTCATCCACAAACTTAATAAAGAGGTTGGAGTTGTATGATGGTGTGCAGTCATGGGTCAGCAGAGTGAAGAGGAGGGGGCTCAGCAGACATCCTTGGGGGGCCCCAGTGTTCAGTGTGATGGTGCTGGATGTTTTGCTGCCGACCCGTACTGCCTGAGGTCTTCCAGTCAGAAAGTCCAACAGCCAGTCGCACAGCGAAGTGTTCAGTCCCTGCTGAATCAGTTTGTAAATGAGCTGTTGAGGGATGATTGTGTTGAATGCTGAACTGAAGTCTATGAACAACATTCTGACATATGAGTCCTTTTTGTCCAGATGTGTGAGTGCTGAGTGGAGGGTAGTGGAGATGGCATCATCGGTCGAGCGGTTTGACCGATATGCAGACTGGAAGGGGTCCAGGGAGGGTGGGGGGGCAGACTTGATGTGGTGCATGACTAGCCATTCAAAGCACTTCATGAGGATGGGGGTGAATGATGGTAGTCATTGAAGCAGGATGGAGATGGCTTCTTCGGAACTGGAATGATGGTTGTAGTTTTGAAGCATGTGGGAACAACAGCCTGACAGTCTCCGACTACTCCTGGAGGTCAGTGGTGTTATTGCATGTGGCAGCCTGCTTAAACATGTCCCAGTCAGTTGTGTTGAAGCAGTCTTGAAGAACCTCTGAAGATCCTTCTGGCCACACTTGAATCGGTTTTTGAACTGGTTTGGCGACTTTAATGAGCGGTCTGTATGCAGGCATTAGCATAACAGTGATGTGGTCTGAAGCTCCGAGGTGGGGGAGGGGGAGGGCTTTGTAAGCTCCTCTCTGTCTGATGTAAACAAAGTCCAAAATGTTATTGATCGTCAATGATCTTCAAAAATTGTTATTGATCTTCAATGATGTTAAAATTTTACCATTAACAGAAACATTCTGTCTTGGTTTGATTTATAAATTATGTGTAAAAATTGTCAATCTAAATTTAATGTTAAGCATTATATTTGTGTGTGTGTGTGTGTGTCTGTGTTTGTGTATGTTTATATGTGTGTGTGTGTGTGTCTGTTTATGCGAAGACTTATAGCATCAAATTAAATTTGCTAATGTTGTTCACAGCTTTTAAAGGTCCCGTTTTTCATGCTTTTTTGAAGCTTTGATTGTGTTTACAGTATGCAATATAACTTATGTTCATGTTTCGCGTGTAAAAAAACACAGTATTTTTCACACAATTCACCTATCTGTATACCGCTGTTTTCACTGTCATAAAAACGGGCTGATAACTTCCTTGTTCTATAAAGTCCCTCCTTCAGAAATACGTGACGAGCTCTGATTGGGCCAGCGGTTCCTGTGTTGTGATTCGACAGCAGCTTAGCGCACGCGGCCCTCCTGGAAACGCGATTGGACTAGTTTTGAGAAGCAAGTGGGCAGGAGCACGTGCTGGAGATGTACTTATAATCACAGGAGCTTTTTTACTAATGAGATGCGCATGAAAATCGCATTCGTTTTTTTGCACAGCCCTAACATCTAGTTAACAAAGCTAAACAGCGTTGCCCTTTGTGTAGTAAGTTACAGAAACTGTTAAACGCACTAACATAAATAATAAAATACACTTACCGGTTGTGGTCCATAAACAACGCCTTCTCCGTCGAGTGCAACAAGACCACGTCCCCCTTATTGTGAATTCATATGGGTGGAGGTTAGTCAAAAAACAGTTTTAGTAACGTCATTACTGCAGGAACTAGAGGGCTGTAGTCGAAACGGGTCGTTTTTTTGTAGGCGAATTCTGTTAAATAAAATATCTCGCTTGGCATTGAACTTTGAGCTTTAGAATTTGACCGATATTATTTATACTCTAACAACAACATTACACACTAACTAAAGTTTAAAACATGGGATCACGAAGAAGGGGACCTTTAAGATTTAATAAATCTTGTGCAATATGCGTTAACTTTGACAGTCTTAATAATTAAACATATGCTGTAAAGAAACAGACTGAGTTTTTTGTTGTTTTTGTCACAGTGTCTGGGTTGTGTTCCCTGGGAACCCACTAGGTGTTTCTACTGGACTCCAGAAGATCGGTGCTGGCCTGACTCTGCTCACGAAGATCATTGGTGACTTGCACTTGTTTCTGAAGATCCCTGGTGACTGGACTCAGTCCTTGAAGATCACCGGTGACTTGACTCAGTCCTTGAAAATCACCAGTGACTTGACTCTGTCCTTGAAGATCACCAGTGACTTGACCCAACTCTGAAAGGACAACGGTGACTGGCCCTAGTCACCAATGACCCTCCAGAATCAGGGCTAGTCACCGATGACCCTCCAGAATCGGCTAGTCACTGATGACCTTCCAGAGTCAGGGCTAGTCACCGATGACCCTCCAGAATCAGGGCTAGTCACCGATGACCCTCCAGAGTCAGGGCCAGTCACCGTTGACCTTTCAGAGTTGGGTCAAGTCACTGGTGATCTTCAAGGACAGTCACCGGGGATCTTCAGAAACAAATGCAAGTCACCAATGATTTTCATGAACAAGTGCAAGTCACCAATGATCTTCGCGAGCAGAGTCAGGCCAACATCTTCTGGAGTCCTGTAGAAACACCTAGTGGGTTCCCAGGGAACACAACCCAGACACTGTGACAGTTTTAACACATCTTGTATTGTTCACACAGATGAGACTCGTGAAGAACAGATCACTTATGCTGAACCCACGTTCTACAAGAGAAATGCATATAAATTGGTAAGATTATTTATATCTCTCTGTATCATTTCAGCACATCAGATGCAGATCTGTGTGCGCTTGTATTTTGTCTGTATAATGAATTTCACATTCATCACACACAACAACACAATTTCAGAGATATTTATAAAGACCATAAGAACATTGAAACATTGACAAATATTCCATAAAACTCACAACATCCACTGCACCATATAACAGACACGGGTATGTTTATGGGACATTTGCTTATATTTCAATTGCTTAACCCGAGGCGCTGATGTTATATTTACTTATGTCAGTTTTTGACACCACTGTGTTTCCTTCTACAATAGTGTAAAGACATGCAAGTCCACTTGATTTCAAACTTTGAATTTTAAATGAAACCTATAAGACAGATTCAGAATAAATTGTGTGCTGTTCACATTGCATTTCAGGGATGCTCAGAATGAACTTGCCACATGTTATTTAAAAATTTGTTCTGCATTATTTTTTTACAGAAATTTCAACAGGAGGATCACGTGGAGTATGGAACAATTACCATATGATGACCCAACTTTAACCTTTTCTAAATACCAGGTTCAGTCAAGGGTTAATCATAGGACATGAGGGGTTTGATGTGTTTAAAGATGGAATAATTAAATGGTTTTCTAAGAATTATCTATATTGTGTTGCCCATATAAAAACGTTTTTAATGTTTGACTTAAAAGTTGGCATGAAATGACCATACCATATGTGTAAATACAAACACTGATGCCTCATAAAAGAGTGTTGTATATTTTATCATTTATTTACCTCTGTATATAAATGTGGGTTGATTTGGTGAGTAGATAAACAGCTTCTGAATTAGCATATACTGCTGAACGTTTGTGGTTGATTTAATCAGTTCTCAAATCGGACGCGTCCGACAGAAACGGTTCTCGGTTCAGTGTACTGGTGACAAGATGCACATGAAAATCACATTCGATTGTGTTGCACAGCCCTAACATCTAGTTCACAAAGCTAAGCAGCGTTTCCCTTTGTGTAATAAGTTACAGAAACTGTTAAACTGCACCAACTTAAATAATAAAATACACTTACCGGTTGTGGTCCATAAACAACGCATTCTCCTGACAAAGAGGGAACTGCTCCATCTTTCAAGAATAATCTTTGTGTGAATCCAGCATTAAACTGATGTAGATTGAGGAAGCGTGCTGTCCGCAGCGAAATATGCTGCACATAGTTTTACGTAGTTTTCACATGTGGATTATAATTTTCAGAAACCAAGTTAAACATAAATTGTAACCATTAATCTCCAAGTTCAGCGTCCCTGGGAAGGCCAAACAAAGATAATTGGACTCCGAGATGAAAATAACAGCGTTTCAAAGACATGGCGACAAACACTAACACAGCTCTTCCTCTTGTCTGTCGGAGCAACAAGGCCAGCTCCCCTTTTTGTGTATTCATGTGGGCGGAGGTTAGTCAAAAAACTGTTTTAGTGACGTCATTACTGCAGGAACTAGAGGGCTGTAGTCCAAACGGGTCGTTTTTTGTAGGCGAATTCTGTTAAATAAAATATCTCACTTGGCATTGAACTTTGAGCTTCAGAATTTTACAGATATTATTTATACTCTAACAACAACATTACACACTAACTAAAGTTTAAAACATGGAATCACGAAGAACGGGACCTTTAAGTAATTTGTGGATTAATGGTTATTGGAGACGCGAATCGTTTCAAACGATTCAGTTCGATTTGGTGAACTAGTTCAATCGGTTCACTATGAAGAACCGGTTAAATCAAATGATTCATTCGCGAATCGGACATCACTACATATTTGACCTAAAGTTGGGTTGAAATAACCCAGCATTTTTTAGAGAACAACTGTTCTTGAAAGAACACATCCTGGTTTTGTCTGTCAATTACTGGAAGTCATCTTAATAATAAGTACAGTATTGTACATAGACTACATTTATTCTTAAGATGACTGAGGCACTCACGTCTGTGATCTGATTAAAGACAGACTGTTTTGCTCATTTCAGGAAAAGAAAAAGCCCAGAAAATTCAGATAAATTAAAATCCTAGAGGTGCCATCTAGTGTCTAAAATAAGATTTTACCTAAAAATGTAACCTTTTTTAACAATGGCCCTTACAGCCAAAGTAATATTAATAATAACAATGAAATAATTATTAAAAAAAAATCTAATCACTTACACCAATGATATTTCATGTTTAACAAAGTAATACAAGTTGAACAGATACATTTTAGCAACAGATCAGAGTAACATCCATATTAGTGACTCATCATCATTATACTGCTCCTCTGATGAAATAAACAGCGTAACTGAAATAATCCTTACAGGTAAAAACAAAAAAAAAACAAAGTTGCATTAGTATGCCAGATATGATCTAATTTGATGAACTGTGTGTTAAGAAAAACTGGTGGACACATTCAAAGTGATCTCAAAAGCACTAAGTCTACACAGCATATACATCATGATACATGCAAAAATATCGGATTAATTCAGACAATCTAAATGAAAAAAAAAAAGAATGCTTAATGCATTAGAGCAAATAATGCAAATTTAGGAAATGAATCTAAAAACAGGCTAATCATCATCATCAAAAAGAAAATTATATATATATGTATGCAGATAATAAGAATGAAATAATCTAAAATAGGCTAAAATAGTGATTAAGTGAACAAACACACCAACACAATTACATGTTAGAAATAATACTGTACAAACAGCCCAGCTGAATGAGCTTCATATTTCAACTGAAAGAGACACAGATGAAGAGGAAAACAGATTACAAAATAATGTGAAATAGGAAGCTTTACATTGAATGCGCTACAGACAAAAAAAGGCAGAACGTTATACTTTACACCAAAAAACCATCTACATCGATATATAATAAAAAACAAATATTGTTTTCTCAGTAAACATTTGTGGAAAACAAATAGTTTTTTTTCAGTAAACATTTGTGAAATGTATTAAAAACACCCTTAAGATGCTTAATTTTAGTAAAAAAAATTAAATAAAAGTATTCAGCAGCCAGTAAGTTTTGAAACAAAACATAAAAATGCTTTAAAAATATTTAAAAAAAAACAACAAACGAGAGTGTCCAAGTTATTTAAAACATGAAAATGAATTCCTCATTAGAAATCCAAAGAAGAGTGCAAACGAATTCAATGACTATTTTGTTAATGTTGGTTTAAATTTGGCAAAAGGTATTATTGACTCAAAAAGTAAAAACAAAGAGTTGTGAATATATCAGTAGGAAGATTTCCTCCATCTATGTGTCTGACATTACCAAAAATGAAATACTGGACATTGTGAATGGTTTTAAAAATAAAAGGTCAACAGATTGGACAGATACTGATATGAAATCAGTTAAAAATATAATCCATTTAATATTAGAACCTCTAATCCATATCTTCAATTTGTCCTTTAAATCTGGCGTGTTTCCAGATCAGATGAAAATTGCAAAATTTATTCCAATTTATAAGAGTGGTGACAGTCATTTATACTCAAATTATAGACCAATTTCATTATCCCAATTCTCAAAAATATTGGAAAAACTTTTTCTGAAGAGGCTTGATAGTTTAATAGAAAAATGCATGATATTGAGTGACAATCAATATGGATTCAGGAGCGGTCGATCAACTTCAATGGCAGTTATTAAATTAGTTGATTATATAGCAACTGCAGTAGACAAAAAGTATTTTACTTTGGGCATTTTTGTCGACCTCAAAAAAGCCTTCGATACTATAGATCATAAATTGTTAATGAATAAAATAGAGCAGTATGGTATTAGGGGCCGTGCTTACTCATGGTTAGAAAGCAATCTTGACAATAGATACCAGTATGTACACTTTAATGATCATCAATCAGAAATGTGTAAATTAACTTGTGGGGTGCCCCAGGGTTCGATGATTGGTCCTAAGTAGTTTCTTTTATATATTAATGACATCTATCCAATTTGTTAAAATGTGTTTTATTTGCAGATGACCCAACACAGTTTGTATCTGGGGATAATCTTTACCATCTAATTACTGATGTGACCAGAGAACTATCCAGAATCAAGCAATGGTTTGATCGAAAAAAAAAAAAAAACCCTCTTTAATCCAATCTAAAATCTTTTAATCCAAGTAAAACCAAATATATTATATACAGTAATTGACAAATTAAGACTAACATGAGCTAAAAGATTCATGACGTGGTACTAGAAAGGGTGAATGAAAACAAATTTCTTGGAATAATATTAGATCATAAATTATCCTGGAAACCACACATCGCTCATGTTCAATCAAAACTGTCTTAAATACACTGTCTCTGTTTATTCTGTATCATTCTCTTATTGCTCTTATTTCTTACTGTGTTGAAATATGGGGGCATGCCTACACCACAAACACAAAACCTATTTTTATTTTACGCATTTTTTCTGATCTAGTCACTCTGAATACCGTTGTCTTTATGTTCAAAGTCAATAGGAAAATGTTGCCTGAAAATATACTAAGTTTGTTTGAAAACAGGGAACAGAAATATAACCCAAGAGGAGAGAACTTTTAAAAAACAAAGGTTCAGAAAGAACTTTAAAATGAACACCATTTCGGTAAAAGTGGTCGACTTGTGGAATGGTCTCACCGATGATCTTAAGAGGAGCAATTCCATTTATTATAATAATTTTTTTTTTTTTTTTGCCAAATACATGGATTTCAAAGAAATCAATACTTTTCTGTCAAAGATACAAAAATACTTTTCTGTCAAAGAAAAGTATATGTATAATTGTTGTGCATAAATATATATATATATATATAAATTGATATATATATATATATCAATTTCAAAAAGTTGGTGTTTATTCCAAAAGAATGCAAATGATATTTACGGTGTAACCCAAAAAGTATAAAAAAAAAAAACTGTACAAATTTTAAATGTACAAACAAAACTTTTGGCTATGTCAATAATTTGACCCAAAAATCAAGCAAGCAACTTCACTGACTCACTCTACGAGCTCCTTTTATCAGACTGAGAGAAACACTTAAAAAGTATAAGCCCCTCCCACTAGGACTAAACCATTAAATAATTGATGGTAACAAATAAGTTCAAGAAAGACAAAACAATTAAATACACTTTTTAAAGTTTATTTTTAGTATAAAGTGAGCTTATGCTTGACTTGTCTGTTTGCTGTCAAATTACAAGTTACTGATTTTTATAAATTAAAAGAGAACAATAGCTTGTATATTGTTAATAATAATAAAAACACTTAATCAACTTATGCTCACTTAACTATCCACACATTTTTATCCAAATTGTGTTCAAATGTATCAAATATAAATCAAGCTTTTGAGGAACAATTGTTGGTTGATCTTTCTGTTTTGAAACTGTAGAAAAATATAATCTTACAAAGACATTATATGGAGATATATATATATATATATATAATACAATGTATTATTGTACATGGCAGGGATTACAGGGTTAAAGTTTCAGTTCCTGAGTTTCAGAGTCTTGTTTGAGCACACAATTGTGAGATTTCACAATTAACCGTAACCATGTGAAATTAAAGGCAACAACTGCATTGTTCTACAATCCAAACAACACAGTCAACACAAATTCAATAAGATGTTTCTTAATCAGCGTTAAGTATTTGTTTTAAAAAAATATAGATGTGAATCATTACCCTAAAAAAAGTTAAATCAGATGAATAAAACACTTTTTTATTCAGTGTGTTACAGCAAGTGATTTTTAAACGTGTTCAGGGCACGGACCGGTACAGTATATTCTTGCAAAGCTTTAGTGCGTGCAGAAGAGGGGCTCTTATTTGAGCTGCAGTACACAAGCTGCTGTTTGCTTCCTGCTATCTGTGCCTCAGACATGAAGCTCTGCACTTCCAGTACTGATCGGCTGCCTGTGTCCTACGCACAGATTTCAAAATACTTCCATAATGACATACCGAACGATTACAATGTAGTAGGTTCAAGTGGGACCACTTCCGGAAAAACTGGCCGAAAAAAGACCAAAAACCGGCCGACTGCCAATCACGTATTTTAAGCAAAAACCTGCCGGTTCTGATTTATGGCTGGTCAACCGGTGCATCCCTAATATTAATGACACTGCCACCTCGATATTGTGACAGTTTCTATGAACAATGAGAATTTCTGCTGATGCTCTTCTCTAATGTCCCATCTTCTCTTAATTTTCCCTTTCAATAAAAGAATAATGTTACAGTTGTGACTGATCAGCAGCCTCAGTGTCATCAGCAGCCTCCGTCTCACCAGCAGCCTCCGTCTCACCGGCAGCCTCCGTCTCACCGGCAGCCTCCGTCTCAGCAGCCTCCGTCTCACCAGCAGCCTCCGTCTCAGCAGCCTCCGTCTCACCAGCCTCCGTCTCACCGGCAGCCTCCGTCTCACCGGCAGCCTCCGTCTCAGCAGCCTCCGTCTCACCGGCAGCCTCCGTCTCACCGGCAGCCTCCGTCTCACGAGTTGTCCCAGTAGAAGACCTCTGCATTAGAGTTTCAATCTGTTCAGGGGCTTGAGCATCCTCTCTCTGTAAGAAACAGATTCACAGAAGGTAAAATAAATGAACAGGATTGATAATTTAATTACACAAACATACAATACTACAAACTAGATATAAAGTTGTGATTTTTGTTTTTATGTTATTAGTTTTTTTAGTTTATTGAGGAGTTTCTGAGAATATTTACTGTGAATGTGCAAGATTTCAGATTCATTAGTTACTAAATAACTTAAATATCAAGTTTGTGTGTTTATGATTATGATAATAAATTAAAATAAGAAATGTAAGTTCACAATATCAAGCAATATAAGGATCTGTTTTGTCCAACTTAATAATAACCAGGGCTTGAAAACGAAAAAAAAAAAAATTCAATCGGTTCACTCCGAGCAGAATCGATATTTTAACGGTTCTGTTCTGCGTTCCTCTATTATTACCGTTCCGGGAGGAAAGGGTTAATAATGTTATTTTTAAAAAACAATATTATTTGCCTATAATTTGCCTAATAATAATAATTTAATAATAATAATAATAAAGTATAGCGTTTTCCTTACTCAAAAAAAGGAACAAATACAGATCTAACGCTTACAGTTTACAGCTTGCACCAGATTTTGTCCAAATGTAAGCTAGGCCTACTTAAAAAAAAAAAAATTTTTTAAAATCTATCAACACTTTAAAAGTATTTTTAAGATGTTTAAAAATGTTTGCTGCATTGTTAAAAAAAAAAAAACACTTGTATAAGACTGCGTTTGTGAAAAAAAAAAAAAAAAAAACGTAAGTCGCGGCTCACATTTTATTAGCCCTATTACTTTCCGAAATAATGAAGGCTAAAATGCCTGTAGTCTAAAGCAAAATGTTTAAAAACATTATAAAAACATTTATTAGTTTCTCTTCAAATCAAATCCTCTAAAGTTTAGGCTATAAAAACCTCAATCCAAAAACAAATAAATGTAAGAAGCTGACGCCTACCTCTCTCATTCGGCACAAATCCAAATTTTTCCATGTTCCCGACGTATGTGGATGCTAAAATGTTATTTAATATAAAGAATATAGAATAATAGTAAATGTATAATAAGTAACGATGTATATGCGTCCGACAGTCGGACTCCAAATTTCATTCAATAATTTTTTGAGGTTAATAGCAAATGAAAACTGTTCAGCTTCTGGGAAATTCGTGAAGCTCCGCTAGACTATTTTAGTTCCCCTCACTCCACAACAAAATAATTTCAATTAACAGTATTTAGAAAAGAACAAGAATTACAAATATAAGAAGCTATAGCAATATTAACGACAAACCAAAACTAATTAGACTAAAACGAAACTGAAACCAACGTTTGGGTTTCTCATTCGACACAAAATCCAAGTTTCCGTATTCGCGATGTATTTGAATAACAAATGATTATAAAAAATAGCCTAATGTTTGTAAACATTTTGTGTCTGCATTATGTCTATTTCTGAATAAAATATTTTTTTTTCTCTAAAAAACTTTTAGAGCTTTTGTCATCGTTAAATCTTTCTCAGACGTTTCCATATGTCGAAATTGGTTAGTGCATCTATCTATGCATGATGGTGTCCAATGACTCTGGCGAGCGGAGCTTCTCAAAGTTGGGAATAATCAAAGGAGAGCTGCGGTCCTCGTTTGGGCAGGAAAGGCTAAGCATGCTGGCGCTTGAGTGTAGAGACCTGCGTGGGATGGATTTTTCCGTCCCGTTCCCGCAAGATTTTATCCCGCTCCCGCAAAAATGTTATTTTCTCCCGCTCCCGCCTGCAAAATCCCACGGGTAAAGTATACGGTTTTTTTTTTAAATGCATTGCATATTCTGCCTGCTACTTTGTTATTTTTCAATTGCTCCCCTGTTGAATATAGTTCTCTCTCCACCCTCAATACCACGACTTAGGTGCCCTTGAGCAAGCATCGAACCCCCAACTGCTCCCCGGGCGCCGCAGCATAAATGGCTGCCCACTGCTCCGGGTGTGTGTTCACAGTGTGTGTGTGTGTGTTCACTGCTCTGTGTGTGTGCACTTCGGATGGGTTAAATGCAGAGCACAAATTCTGAGTATGGGCCACCATACTTGGCTGAATGTCACTTCACTTTCACTTAATGTCCATTTCAAATTTTCGATTCTGTTCGGAACTAAAAAAAAATCATTTCGTTTCTGTTTCTGGTTCTGTTCCTATCAAAATATCATTTCCGGTTTTCGTTTACGTTCCTTAAACCGGTTCAGAGCCCTGATAACTGAACGTGAATGAAACCAGAAACACCAGATCAGAATAAATGTACAGTTGCAGATAAAATCTTACCTGTTCACGGCGCTCCTGTCTCCTGCGCTGCCTCCTGATGACTGTATGAACAACAATAAACTTAATTAAGCACTGCTGACTTTGCTGTACAAAGACAAAATATGTACATTTTCATACAACAATCTTCATATTTCCTTCTTGTTAAATCAACTGAATATAATACTCACATTGCATTATTGCTTGGCGCTTGTAGTAAACCACAGCAGCAACGAGCAGAAGAAGAAGAAGAAGAACAACAACAACAACAACAGCGGCAGATGAAGACGATCCTGAATCTGGAACATCTTTGACTGAGAGAAAGACAGACAGATCTGATCAAAATCTTTGACTGATATTTACACTTTCTGTCCCTGGATCATCAGTGTTGCTTGATTTTAACTGATAAATAAACCTGGCATTGTTTTTAAAGATCAATCCACTTTCTCATTTATTGAACCTAAAAATATAGTGGACCTAAAAATAAAACTGTATTCTAAAATAAAAAGGGAACATGCACTGAATGACGAGATGATACTCACCAGAGACAGTAAGAGTGAAGCTCCTCATGATGCTGAATCTGCCGCTCCTGATCTGTAGTGTATAAAGTCCAGAGTCTGTGGTTCTGGTGTCTGTGATGATCAGAGATCCAGTCTGATTAACCTCCAGTCTGTCTCTGAATCTCTCTTTACACTGAACATCTGAACAGATTTCACTCTGATCTCCAGTCATTTCAGCGATGAGAGAGTCATTAAAATACCATCTCATCACATCAGTTGGTTTTTTTATTACACGAGTGTCTAAAGTAACAGATTCTCCCTCCTTTACTGACTTTCTCTTGATTTCATCTCGTTCAGCAGCAGAAACACCTGAAACACAAACAAACTGATGATTGGAGGATCAACAACAACAAACAAAATAACAAAGAATGAAAGAAAGGGGGGAAAACTACACAACATTGTGGTTACATTTTCCATGAATTTCAGACTGAAAATCCTTTATCCATTTTTGCTCATCACAGACTTATTTTTCATCAAATCCTCAATTAAACGGATCGTAACAGAAGATAAGAGTCTCGTGAGAAACTGTCAAGTGCAGCTCATGAACTAAAAGAAAAGCTCACTAAAAGTTTGTTTTTATGATAGATGCACTTGCATTGTATTAACATTTCTATTAACAACTATTTTTAGCAGCAAAGATCAGTCACCAATCACAGAAATGATGCTAAGAGCATCATTTTTTTTTCATTGAATGCAATAGTCAAGCTTGGCAAAGGCTTTTCTTTGATATCTGTTAGCATCTATCACCATTTGTACTAAAATATTTTAGTATTGCAGTTTAAACTTGACACAAAAACACAACACACAAAACTGATGTGATTTAAACACAGATAACCTGGCTTTAAATTTATAAACGACTCACCATGTACATTAACACTAAAGATATTGTCAGTGTTGAGGGTGGTGTTCTTCAGATTATAAAGTCCAGAGTCTGTGATTGTGATGTTCATGATGGTCAGAGATCCAGTCTGATGATCCAGCTTCAGTCTGTCTCTGAATCTCTCTTTACACTCAACATCTTCACAGAGCTCATGTTTATCTCCATTAATTATAGCTAGGCGATCTTCTCCAAAAATCCATATCATTCTGTCTCTTTGGTTCATTTCAACACCAGTGTGTAACGTCACTGTATCTCCCTCCATCACTGACACAGACGCTCTGTCTGGATCAACAGCAGAAGCACCTGAAGAAGAAACAAACAGTTCATTACAAATCAACATAAGGAGAATTGTAGTGGCTAATTACATCTTAAAATAGTAGCCTGACCATAGTTTTTTTTTTTTTTTTAACGCCATTAATCTAAGTATGTATGCATGTAACTTGACATTACAGTTTCAAAGTTTGAGAGGAGATAAAGGAGGAGCATACTTTTACACAAGCTGTAACCTGGTCTTGCCGAATGTCACATCCAAACAAACAGCAGAAGAACATCAATTCACACTTTCACTCTCATAGATGATCTTCTGCACCGTAATGAATATAATAAAACCCACATCCTGATTCATGTCACACTGTCTATATCTGTATTTAATTATCCAAGCAGTGATTAGAGCAGAGTTTCCTTGCATGCTTTACTCTAATCATAAAATAATAAACAACCAATTTAAAGGGTTTTAAATAACTTACTGGTATTTTCATCCTAATAAAAATGTGTTTTTACTTTAAACTTACAGAATGAATGTCCCAGGTTTAAGATACGTCTTTGCATGCCATGTATATTAGATACGTTCACGTTAACAGTAGGCCTATGGCTAATTTTAGAGCTATGTGAGATAATATTTCTGCTAAGATTCATATTAGATGTCAAAAATATTGTAATTTATATTTATTATATTTTAAGACATTGATCTGTGATGACGCCATGAACTATGATAGTGATAAGAATTAAAAAATGATGGGTTTTACCGAAGAATTTAAGAGACAATTAAATAAAACAACAAATAAAGTCTTACCATACACGAAGAACAGGCATACACCTCCTAACGTCTGGGAAAAAGTGAATATATTCATCACTTTTCCGTTGAAAAAAAAGGCAGATTTTACAGAAATCAACAAAACATTCAGCTTCAAACGCTGTGTCCAGGCCTTCGTTCGTGTTTGGTCTTCTACATTATGAGACTGTTTGGTGGTTCTTGGTGAGGACTATATGATACTTATGAACCAAGGAGTCGAGTCGAAGCTACCGCGGACAAGGCGGTCACATTTTGCCATAGATATATATTTATGATTTCATCATAAAACACTTCTTCTTCTTCTTCTTCTTCTTCTTCACCGGCGGTTGGCATCCAGCATAATTGGTGCATTACCGCCACCCTCTGCTCCGGAGTCTGGATCAGACAACACAGGTTCACAAACTCATTCACCCAATTCCCTCCTTCTCCCCCAAGCATATAAATCCACACACTTCACCATTAGTCTACTCTATAATAATAATAATAATAATAATAATAATAATAATAATAATAATAATAATATTTATAACCTTCCTCAATACTCCTATGACTCTTCACACTCTATTATAAACCCGTGTCCCTTAAGAAATCCATAATATTTCTAGTCTGTGCCCTATGTTGAGTGCTCAATAGCTCTTTTAATGTCATGTCCTGAATCTCTATCTCTCTCAACTTATTCCTCATCAGCTCTCTCTGAACATCATTCCTGTTGCACCTCAAGACCACATGCTCCACTGACTCCTCTTCCTTGCACACCTCACACAATCCAGTATCATGTTTTCCGATTAACTTGAGTGTTTTGTTTAATAAACAATGTCCCAATCTTAACCTAAAAATTACAGTTTCCTCTCTGCAATTTCATCTTCCAATCACTGAACATTTAACATCCCTCTGGATTTGGTATAAATGCCTTCCTTTTCCCTCTCTATCTCACCTCTCTTGCCACATTTGGTTTACTGTCTTCCATATAACACTTTTAACCTCTGCTTTACTAACACTTACTTGCATTTCTATATTTCCTTTTGTTAACCCTGTTTTGGCTAATTTATCTGCCAGTTCATTTCCCCTTATCCCTACATGTCCTGGTACCCATACAAATTGTATCTGCCCTCCTCGATTAAATATTCTTGTAACTGACTGTAGGACTTCATACAGTATATCTTGACGACTTTTTGAGTAAAATGACCTTATACTAGCTAACACTGAAGATGAATCTGAACAAACTAATACTTTATGCTGCCCTGTCTTTTCCACCCACCGTACAGCGATTAATATTGCCAGCATTTCCACTGTATAAACCCCTAACACATTAAAGGTTCTTCTATTAATTCCAATTCCTTTACTTGGAACCACCACACTCAATTATGTTACTTCCGTCTCTGGTTCCTTAGCGCCATCTGTATAAACCTGCGTGTAATCATTATACTTTTCTGCTATCTGATTGTTGTTTTGTTTTTAGATTTATACCTCCCTTTGCCCTCCTTTTATCCTTTAACACAAACCAATCTACCTGTAGCAAACTAACTTCCAGTGAGTCATCTCTGGATAAACAACTGTGCAACTTACCCTCAAATTAAAAACTCCTAATTCTTTAGCTGTGTCAAAGAAGCTTCTATACTCTTTGGCTGTGCCATTTCCAATCTTCTTCTTTTATGTCAAAGTGATGCCAAAATGAACGGGAGTCAATGGAATGCTAACAGCAGGTGGGGGTCCGCTAGCCAATGGCGGTGCCCAACGGTGCTTCAAAAAAATATGAAACCCTGCCCCCCTGGTCGCAGCAGAGAGTGCAAGTAGCGATTGCAAGTGACATTGTAATTTAGTTTATTTTTTTCTTGTCTTCGCCACCTGGCTACTGTTATAAAATGTTGGGAAATTAAAAAAAAATCCGGAAGTGCAAGTGTCTGAGAGTGCAAGTGCAAGTCTGTGCAAGTGCAAAACATATATGTGTTTTCCATGTACAACTACTATCAAACCATATAGTCCAAAGTACTTAAATTTATTTACTTTCACCATTGGCTGCTCATATAATGTTAACCTTTGATCATGGCACTTGCGCTCCTTTGTAAACACGTATAACAAGATTTTCTTGTCGACATCTTGAATCCTCACTTATATGACCACATTTATACTTCCCTAAAAATATCTGATTTTATTTAATTTTTTTCATGTACAAAAAAAATGTTTTCATTTTAAGTTTAAAAAGTAAATTACTTATTTTCATCTACATTTAATTCTTTGGCAGATGATTTTATCCAAAGTGGTTCACATTATATTTAAAGGGGGGGTGAAATGCTCGTTTTCACTCAATATCCTGTTAATCTTGAGTACCTATAGAGTAGTACTGCATCCTTCATAACTCCAAAAAGTCTTTAGTTTTATTATATTCATAAGAGAAAGATAGTCTGTACCGATTTTTCCCGGAAAAACACGACCGACTGGAGGCGTGACGTGTGGGCGGAGCTAAAGAATCACCAGCGCCAGTAGGCTTTTGCGTTGAGAGCGTTTGGAAGCTGTGACATTACCGTGAGGGAAAAACCATCATCCAAAACAAACCATGGCTAACAGTCAGATTCAGCCGTTTATTTATGATCCAGAATCAGATCCCGAGGCTGAAACTGAACGAGAGCAGCAGCAGCAACGACTCGCTCTGAGCGGGGCTCGAACCCGGGTCTCTGATGGGAGGCGGACGCACTAACAAGGAGGCAGAGATATTTGAAGCAGTTTTACTCACCGCCTGCGGTTCCAACACACGATCGTGACCCTTTTTCGTTGGGATTGCATCATCCTTAAGAAATAAACGATACGCAAATCCTTCTTTGACACATACTCGAAAAAAACTTTCCGAAACTTGTGACAAACTGCAAAAATACTCCTTCAAACGTACAACTTAATTTTTGAAACTTTGTCCATGTTTAGCATGGGAATCCAACTCTTTAACAGTGTAAAAAACTCAGTATGCATGAAATAGCATTTCACCCCCCCTTTAAAAAATTAGTTAGTTATACAGTTAATTATAGTAAAATACACGTATTTATCTTTTAAAGGTTCCTTTCACAAACTAAAATGATATATTTATATTTTATTAAAGCTGCAGTATGTAATGCTTGTCATTCTGTTGTGCTGTTGTTGTTTTGTTTTGTTTTTTTTCTTTATTTGTGTAGAGTATGATGGTGGTGATAAATTACATCAGTTTCAGTCTCCAGCAGCAGAACATCTACATATATATCACCTGAAATCAGCTCTGGATATTTAATGATTAAGACAGAAGGTTATTAATAGTAAAAGATCGACTGATAATCAGTTTAACCCTTCACTGAATCGTTAACTGAGATCTACGCAGCTCTACTTTGAGCCTCAGTTGTATGATATTAATGTGACTGATAAATGACGTCATCTGGTGGGGTTTTAAAGAAGAGCCGCTAAAACTGTATCACGTATTGAATTTAAAACTTACTTCGCTTATCAATACATTCATAAAACACGTGCATATACACCTATACATTACTCACTACTATATATACTATATTATGTACACCAGAGGTGGGTAGTAACGAGTTACATTTACTTCGTTACATTTACTTGAGTACATTTTTTGGGTAACTAATACTTTTGGGACTATATTTAAAGATTGATAATCTTTGAAGATAATAAAATAGCGCGTACCGTTTTGAATCAATACGGGACGGGGTTTGTCCCATATTTTCGGAGTTGTCTTCAGTGCAGCATCTCATGCAAATCATCCCACCATTTTGTGATTGGGTAATACTCGCTGCCATCGTTGGATTGATTGGTTTCTTTCAGGTTCACGGCCAGTCAGAGTCGGAGGAGGGCAGGTCTCTTGGCAGAGAGTCAATTTAAAAAAAAGGCAGAAACTTCTCCAGACACCCCCCCTCCGAGAAGGGTATTGCTGCACAACCGGAGGATGCAGTTTCAGGACCGCAACTCTTGGACTGCAGCTTTAGGACCCTAGTATTTTTGTGACAGCACCACCTACCATACTGGATCAACACTAATTAAAGATGGACGACGTGGACAGCAATCCAAGTAGCCCAGAGTGCAGTCTGGACGATGAGGAGGGGCCACACGTTTGGGCGGAGCGACACGTGTCGCCCCGCCCACCTCGGCGGTTATTGGTTTATGATTAAGATGAGCTTATTGGTGTATAGATGAGTGACAATTTTACAGCTTATTGGTATAGAGAATTATGGCGCTGTGAGCAGGATTGGAATGCGGAAGTAGACACTCAGATGAATAAACTTTTAATATAAATTAAAAAGCGAATATAAAAGTTGTGTTTTTGCATTTATTTTTGCGTTTCCACAACATCCCGTATAAATACAAAGAGTTTTGGATTACGACGAACAGAATAGAAATAAATGGTCTACTCCCTCAACGGCTGTAGACGCTACCTCGGCATTACTCGCTGGATTTTGAAAATGACATGGCAATATAATGCGAAGTATGGTTATGTAGATAGTCATGGAGTACCTTGATTTATATATTCAAATTATATATATATACACATTATATATATATATATATATATATATATATATATATATATATATATATATACAGTGGGGATCGAAAGTTTGGGCACCCCTTGCAGAATCTGTGAAAATATGAGTAATTTTCAAAAAATAAGAGAGATCATACTAAATGCATGTTATTTTTTATTTAGTACTGTCCTGAGTAAGATATTGTACATAAAATATTTTAACATTTATTCCACAAGACAAAAATTATTAAAATAACCCTACTCAAAAGTTTGGGAACCCTTGGTTCTTATTACTGTGTTCTGTTACCGACTGTCTTTCTGTTTTGTGATGGTTGTGCATGAGTCCCTTGTTTGTTCTGAACAGTTAAACTGAGCAGCGTTCTTCAGAAAAATCTTTAAGGTCCTGCAGATTCTTCAGTTTTCCAACATCTTTACATATTTGAACCCTTTCCAGCAGGGACTTTATGATTTTGATATGCACCTTATCACACTGAGGACATTTGAGGCACTCAAACACAACTATTTAAAAACATTCAAACATTCACTGATGCTCCAGAAGGAAACAAGATGCATTAAGAGCTGGGGGGTGAAAACTTTTGGAATTTGAAGATCAAGGTAAATTGTACTTATTTTGTGTACCGGGAAACATACAAGTATCTTCTGTTGCTTACGAAGGGCAGAACTAAATGGAAAAAAAATTATATTTCAATAAAATAAGACAAATTTGGCCATCTTCATTGTGTTCAAAAGTTTTCACCCCCCAGCTCTTAATGCATCTTGTTTCCTTCTGAAGCATCAGTGAATGTTTGAATCTTTTTAAATAGTTGTGTTTGAGTCCCTCAAATGTCCTCAGTGTGATAAGGTTGGAGAATGAGCACTAAATAGGGGGAAATCTTACTGTCTAGCCAGGCAAACTGTGCTGCTTTCCGAAAAACTTCTTGAGTGAGCACATCCCTAAACCATCTGCAAACCAGAGAAAGTGTCAAATATGCAGAGTCACACGCTGACAAAATAACTTCACTGAGGATTTCCAGGGGAAGCTGTTGAATCAAAAACATACATAGGTTTATTTATACATGTATATAAAAGTTATTAAACATTATATAAACACTGAATACAGACAACCTTGCTTTAAACAAACTCTATAGATTGACTGCATACTCATTCTTTTATAATACCACTAATAAAATGTTAATATATACCGTACTGTGCAGAAGTACTAGGCATGTTAGTATTTTCTCACTGAAAAAAAATTGTTTTAAGCCAATTATTTATATCTTTTGCTGTAGTGTGTCAGTAGGATGTATTAGTTTACATTTCCACACATTCATTTTGCCATTAATTGTAATAATCCAGTGATATATTTGTATATATTTGTATGCATGATCCACATGAAGATCTTTTACATTGAATATAAATATTTCTGTCTTATATGGTGAACAAAATCCACATTAGATCACAAACAGAAGTTATTTAAAACACTCGCTGCTGTCTGAAAATGAATTAAGCTGAAATGTTTTTAAATGTCTTTGATGCTGATGTTTACTGATAGCTATATATGAAATAATCCTTGTACATAATCTCAATTTCATATCTGAACAACTATGTAGCTGTAATAACTAAAGTACCTCTGCATGTACACACATGTAATTATTAGTTCTTAATGAATGTATGTGCACAAATAACTTGCTTTGCTGGACTCTGCCTGAAAACATTGTCTTTTGAATGGTGAAGTTCCTCCCCTCACTGGTTGAGCTCTAAAAGAACAAATGTCAAGACGTAGGTATATTGCTTGATATAGTACAGAGTAATGTTTCATGTAGCAACATTCAAACAGCTACATACATTTGCGGAGTGAAGCTGTCCAGGAGAACAGAACACCACCACCTCCTGATCATGTCATCCTGAAAAATAATAATAATAATATACACACAATAATCATGCATGTCTGTTCAAATAACTTGACAAATGTAATGGCATACCTCTGTAAAATCAAACCTAACAACTAAAGCCATGTACAGAGTGTACTGTTACAATCCACAAAAAACAATAAAAGAGCAATTTATAACAATTATTAACAATAATTATTCAAATTGAGCGTACCATGGATAAATAAATGATCGAACATCGCATTTAATATTATAAGATATTTACACAACCACTTTTACTCACCTCAGGCAATCAACATGGAATAACGTTAATACTCTGCTGCTGCAGTTGCCACCGTTCTGTTTGTTTCAACGCAAACTGCCCCCTGCTGGCTCGGAGCAAAATGTCAAAGGCGGGGAAAACAAATATGGGCGGGGCGACACGTGTCGCTCCGCCTCGAAGTGTCGCCACGGCCCATCGTCCAGACTGCACCCCACATAGCAAAGGTCTTCTAGCCCAGATCCGGGCCACACATGACTTCTCCCTTGGCCCAAGTACCACAAAGAATGACGGCCCGGAAGTGGCCCAGAACTGGATTAAAGACTCGGGCCACACATGGGCCATAACCGGCCCGAATCTCAGCCAGTTAATCAGCCTTAGCTGGCCCTTAAGTAAACCAGAATCCCCGAATCTGAGCCACACCTGAGCCCTATATAGCCCAGACCCAAGCCAGACAGCAAGCAGTGTTGGCCCAGATCTGGCCCGAATGGATTTCACACAGGCCAGATGTGGGCCGGATACAAACACTATATTGAAAAAAACACTATATTGCTGTCTGGGAATTTTAATATTAATATTATTACCTTGTATATTACTATGATCGCAATTATACATTTTGTGACATGCTTTAATGTAGACACAATCTACACTGAAAAAAAAAAAACAATAAGGAAATTTACTTAATTTTTATTTGGCAAGGTTTTGCACAAGCATTTTTCAAGTAAATTTCACACATTTGGAAATTAAGTAAATCTACGTAACTAAGTTAAGTCAAAAAACAAAAACAATAAGTACATGTAACTTGACCTGTTAAATTGTATTGAGTGAATTTAAATTAAATTAGACAAAAGAAATAGCACTGTAAAACCTGACAAGTAACTTAGAGTAAACAGATTGCCTCGTTTTAAACAATGTAAGTTTTAAAACTTTGCATTCAAGTAATTAAGTGATTAACTAAGTGCTGATTGAGAATTAGTGATGAACAGCTGCTGTTAACAAACAGAATCACTGAAGAAAAGGGAAACACAAGAACTACTACAACTGACTTCAGACACAGACTTAGATGAAATCAACTGAAATAAAATACATGAAATCTCTCAAGATCTGATTAAACAACCCACAAACAGCATCACCAGCTCCACTTATTAATAACCAGACTGACTTTATTTCTGTCAGACGTCTACAGAAGATCTTATTGAGAATGAACTAAGGTTTAGATGTTGATTTATTGTTTCATTTGAAGTAACCATGTTAGAGATCAGTGTTTGCTTTAGTTGGGCTCTTGACCCTTGATTTCTGTCTTAGTCTTTTCTCTGGCTGTTATAACCATGTGTTTCTAAAACATGTTTGTTGTAACTCAGAAGCCTAGAAGGAATATAATCAGGTGTTAACTTGTACCTAGGTGTAGCTTGTTATACTTTATATTGGTGATGATAGTCATCAATTATTGAGGTGTACGGTGTCTAATGGGGCCGTCATTCTTTGCGGTACTTGGGCCAAGGGAGAAGTCATGTGTGGCCCAGATCTGGGCCAGAAGACCTTTGCTATAAGTCTACAGATAAACTCCACAACAAATAATAATGTAACTGATGAGCCTTCATGGATCCAGTGAAAATTAAAATATAATGCACTGATACAGTGCACAGTAAAAATATAGTAAAAGTGATATGTTATATTAAAAAGTATATGTAATACAACTTGAAGTAAAGTGAATAATATGAAAAGCAAGTACAATAATGATATAATGGATTTATAATAGCACAAATTATATGCATAATATGAATAATACCATAATAAATAACAGAACAACAGATTAATAATAACAAGAAGAATATGTAATATAAAGGGTGGAATAATACAGAATAGACAAAATGAAAAATAAATTAATAGTTAATTATAGAGTATAATAAATAATTGTGAAATGTAATTTTAAAATACTATTTGTGTAATAATTATTAAACAAATTAAGACACAACTAATGACAGAACACCAAAAATTACTGCAAGAACAATACTTCTACAGCATTTATTAATCTTAGTTGATGTTAATTTCCACATTTACTTATGCATTATTTAAATCAAAAGTTGTGCTTGTTAACATTAGTTAATGCAGTGTGAATTAGCATGAACTAACAATGAATAACTGTATTTTCATTAACTAACATTAACAAAGATTAATAAATACAGTAATAAATGTACTGTTCATTGTTTGTTCATGTTAATTAATGGATTAACTAACATTAATGGACCATGATTCTAAAGTGTTACCACTTAATCTTTGTAAATAAGTAGTGATGCTTTAGCTCCATCACTAATCTACACAGTCAAAGTGCTCACTGTACATATTGTGCCCATAACACCATTTAGTTTATGATATAAACGTAAATAAGAATTCATTTAAACTTTGAATTCTTATAAAGTCTAACTACGTTAGCGATATCGCTATTATTAATAGTCGGACACTAGTGGTTAATTAAGCTGTCAACATAATGTTAAAAATGACCAAAAAACATCGAGAAATAACGGTTGAGTCTTACCTATGAAAGATAATACCCCGAGATCTGTTTTTATTATCGTGTGACGGTTTGTAGGTGTCCAATCTGCAGATGGGTCAGGTATGCTTTCTTCTGTCCTGATCAGAGTATGTGAGCGGAGCGGAGTGGGAGCGGAGCGTGGAGTGAAGCGGTGTGATTTTGACAGGAGCGAGGAGCAGATTTTTTAAAAGTCGGAGCGTTGTGGTTTTCACTCACTCCAAGAGCGCTCCACCACCGCTTCATCACAAGTACAATTCATGCCAACGGCCCGTAATATAACTGCATATTTAGCAAGTATTCACGTTAAACATATTTAACTATAGCTTGATACAGATGGATCTCTCAAATCAGAAGGTTACAATGACGACAATAGCCGAGCGGGAAGTTATAGGTTAGTTCTCAAGTAGTTTGCCTGTTCCTTTTACTGAATATTTTCGGGTCGAAGCATGATTTAAACAGTTACAGCACATTCACACGCAATCGCTTTTGCAATAATGCATTCAAACAAATGTAATCTTACAGTGTTACTTCATCTGTATCTGATTTTGAATGAGCAGAAATCTGTAAGAAATGCATTGATCTGTAGATAAAATAAAAATATACTGTTATTTTCATCACAAACAAAATTTGCACAGCAGAATACAGTAATTATATTAATGCTGACATCCATGTTATTAGTTTGGCATGTGGTAGGAAAAAAAAGTTTGCACACAATAGCCTAAACCACTTTGAAACTCTCCTGTTATTTTATTTTTTATTTTAATATAGGCTACGTTATGAACATAACATTTCAAACATACTGAAATACTTTAGCCACGGAGCGAAGGCGGAGCGGTGTTTCTGGTATCACTGAGCGCGGAGTGGAGCGGGAGCGGGAAATTGTGAACCCGGAGCGGAGCTGGAGCGGAGTGATTATTAAATGCTCTGAGCGCGGAGGGGAAATTGTTGCCACTCCACTCCGCTCACATACTCTGGTCCTGATGTGAGAGTTATGAGAGTTGCCCGCTCCAATATGGCGGCGACGTTGACGTTCTTCTAGTTATTTAACGTTATATGTCTATGGATGTAAACATGGCAGCTGGATGCAGCAGCGGAGATGCGCCCTCAGCTTTTAAGTGTAAGAATTCAAATGTTTAACCATAATTAAAGTTTGGTTCTACGACGACGCTGCCCTGCTTCTTCACTCCTCAACTTGGTAGAAGAACACATTGTAAAATG
This sequence comes from Carassius auratus, assembly GCF_003368295.1. Taxonomy (NCBI): domain Eukaryota; kingdom Metazoa; phylum Chordata; class Actinopteri; order Cypriniformes; family Cyprinidae; genus Carassius; species Carassius auratus. The sequence goes on along the minus strand of NW_020525469.1, from coordinate 213,135 downwards.
TATTGTGAAAAAAAAAAACGATGAGAAAAAAGATGGGAATAGTAAATACAATTTTATTGGACATAAAGAATGAATGAAACGTTAACAGTTGTGGTGTGCGTAACTAGGCAACCACGTTGTCGTTCACGTTGCATGACGTCATCAAAGTATGTCCCAGAACGTGCATATTCTTTTGATACACACTCAAAAGTATGTACTTTTTCCTCACAAAAAAAGTACATACTTTTAGGTCGTAGTAGTAGGCGAATTGGGACTCAGCGCATGTCTTCTTCTCCATTTTAAGTGTATCTCTGTGGCAGAATTACAGCGCCAGTTTCGTGTGGACGCGGATATTTTTTTTGAGACGAGGGAAAAAAAGATTGGGGGTCCGTCTCCGTGTGGACGGGGTCGAAGAAGTAACGGGTACTTACGTTTATGGCTAGAAATGTAGCGGAGTAAAGTAAAGTCATGAGTACTCCCCAAAAATGATACTCGAGTAAAGTTCAGATCCCTCAAAATTGTACTTAAGTACTGTACTCAAGTAAATGTACTCCGTTACCGTCCGGCTCTGTATATCATGTTAATATATTGCCATAGTTAAATTCCATAACATGCCAATTCCATGTGATACCAATTTCACGTGTTCGCACATACATAAGTTTTTGCATATTTTTTTTTTCATCAATTCTCAGTTTTTGCCTTGATAATAGAAAATATGAGCTAGGCATCATGTATGACAGTCAAAAATGAGATATGAGCTACAAAATGACCAGATCCTGCCATTAACTATATAGAAGACATATCTTTTATGTATAGGACTTATATGTGGATATGAAGAAGCAATACAGGAGACCTATATTTCCTGTATATGCACATATATATGCACCTCAATTTTGCCTGTATGTGGCATATATACGCATATATGTAGGTTTATACAGGTTTATACGTGGTGGTCCCAAGTAAAGGAATTGGAATTAATAGAAGAACCTTTAATGTGTTAGGGGTTTATACAGTGGAAATGCTGGCAATATTAATCGCTGTACGGTGGGTGGAAAAGACAGGGCAGCATAAAGTATTAGTTTGTTCAGATTCATCGTCAGTGTTAGCAAGTATAAGGTCATTTTACTCAAAAAGTCGTCAAGATATACTGTATGAAGTCCTACAGTCAGTTACAAGAATATTTAATCGAGGAGGGCAGATACAATTTGTATGGGTACCAGGACATGTAGGGATAAGGGGAAATGAACTGGCAGATAAATTAGCCAAAACGGGGTTAACAAAAGGAAATATAGAAATGCAAGTAAGTGTTAGTAAAGCAGAGGTTAAAAGTGTTATATGGAAGACAGTTAAATGTGACAAGAGAGGTGGGATAGAGAGGGAAAAGGAAGGCATTTATACCAAATCCAGAGGGATGTTTGGAAGTGGAAATTGCAGAGAGGAAACTGTAATTTCTAGGTTAAGATTGGGACATTGTTTATTAAACAAAACACTCAAGTTAATCGGAAAACATGATACTGGATTGTGTGAGGTGTGCAAGGAAGAGGAGTCAGTGGAGCATGTGGTCTTGAGGTGCAGCAGGTATGATGTTCAGAGAGAGCTGATGAGGAATAAGTTGAGAGAGATAGAGATTCAGGACATGACATTAAAAGAGCTATTGAGCACTCAACATAGGGCACAGACTAGAAATATTATGGGTTTCTTAAGGGACACAAGTTTATAATAGAGTGTGAAGAGTCATAGGAGTATTGAGGAAGGTTATAAATATTATTATTATTATTATTATTATTATTATTATTATTATTATATTATAGTAGAATAAGGGTGATGTACGATTTATATGCTTGGGGGAGAAGGAGGAAATTGGGTGAATTAGTTTGTGAACCTGTGTTGTCTGATCCAGACTCCGGAGCAGAGGGTGGCGGTAATGCACCAATTATGCTGGATGCCAACCGCCGTTGAAGAAGAAGAAGTAGAAGAAGAAGTAGAAGTAGAAGTGGCTTATGATATTGAATCATACATATATATCTATGGCGAAAAGTGCCTGGCGTGTTCGCGGTAGCTCCGACTCGACGCCTCGGTTCATAAGTATCATATAGTCCTCATCAAGAACCGCCAACAGTCTCATAATGTCGAAGACCAAATTGGCAAAACACGAACGAAGGCTTGGACACGGCGTTTGAAGCTGAATTTTTTTGTTGTCGATTTCTGTAAAATCTGCTTTCTTTTTCAACGGAAATGTGATGAATATATTCACTTTTTCCCAGACGTTAGGAGGTGTATGCCTGTTCTTCGTGTATGGTAAGACTTTATTTGTTATTTTATTTGTCTCTTTTAAATTCTTATCACTATCATAGTTCATGGCGTCATCACAGGTCAATGTCTTAATTAAAATATAATACATATAAATTACAATATTTTTGACATCTAATATGAATCCAAACAGAAATATTATTTCGGATAGCTCTAGAATTAGCCATAGGCCTACTGTTAACGTGAATGTATCTAATATACATGGCATGCAAAGACATATCTTAAACCTGTGACATTCATTCTGTAAGTTTAAAGTAAAAAACCCCTTAACTTGGTTATTTATTATTTTATGATTAAAGTAGGGCTGGGCGATATATCTAACGATATGATCATGCGCATCTAATCAGTAAAGCTGCTTCCGTGATCACCGCTAAAATCTCCATCACCTGCTTATAATTGGAGTGGCATTTAATAGACAGCAGAGGTGGGACTTTCAAGTCACAAGCAAGTCTTCAAGTCATATCCCAAGTCCTCAAAGGGTTAAAGTTAATGAGATAATTAAGTGACTAATTAAATGATGATTGTACATTAGTGATGAACATCTGCTGTTAACAATCAACATCACTGAAGTAAAGAGAAACACAAGAACTACAACTCAATTTAGCCACAGCCTTCAACTGAAAAAAAAAAAAAACACTATGCCACCATAATTGTGGTCAGGGTTTGCTTTAGGTAGTCTCTTGACCCTTTTACTAATTCAAAGCAATTTGATTCAAAACAACTTCAACATTGTTTTTGCAACAAACATGTATGCATTGTTGAATCAAACCTTGTAATGACAGATGATCTTATGATTTTTCTGCTTAAAAACTCATGTTGACTTGGACATCATGAGATAGTCTTCTTTGGATTGTTGACTGACATTCAGCTTTTACCAGAGTTGGGACTTTCAAGTCACAAGCAAGTCTTCAAGTCATATCCCAAGTCCTCAAAGGGTTAAAGTTAATGAGATAATTAAGTGACTAATTAAATGATGATTGTGCATTAATGATGAACACCTGCTGTTCTTGAGAATTACAGAGGATCAGATGTTGATGTTTTATTGGTTAAAGTGATGCAACCATAATGGAGATCAGTGTTTGCTTTAGTGGGGCTCTTGACCCTTGACTGTCATGTTAGATCTCTTTATGTAGCATTGCATGAGGTGCTGTAAAGCAGCGAGAAGAAATTAATCTGTATGTGATAGGTGGTCAGATTACAATCAAGTTAACATTAGCTCTATTTAAGTTTAGCATAATCAAACCAGTAAAACTACACTCTACTAAGTGCATACAAAATTTGAAAAACTCTACTCTGTAGACACACACAGACATCAAGAACCAGCATATGACTCTCAACAGTGGTGATAATCAACAAAATGTTGCATGCTGGGTAAAACCTTAGTAAAAACTCCCGTCATGCACTGCAGTATGAAAAATTGTCACCCCTGTTGAGGATCGTGTGATAAGTGTGTTTGTCTAAAAACCTGAACTGATTGTCTCCTTTTGTGTCTTTCAACATTTAGATTTTTTTTTTACTTCAGTTCAGTAATAGCTGAGTGTCAGTCTACTATCCAAAGATAAACACCATTTCATGATGTTCAGTCATCTTGAGTTATAAGCAAAAAAAGCACAAGATCACCTGTTACTGCAAGGTTCAACTCAGCAATGCATACATGTTTGTTGCAAAAACAATATTGCAATTGTTTTGAATCAAATTGGTTTGAATTAGTAAAAGGGTCAAGACACTACTTAAAGCAAACCTTGACCACAATTATGGTGACATAGTGTTTGTTTTTTTTTGACAGCAGGTGTTCATCACTAATGCACAATCATCATTTAATTAGTCACTTAATTATCTCTTTAGCTTTAACCCTTTGAGGACTTGAATATGACTTGAAGACTTGCTTGTGACTTGAAAGTCCCACCTCTGATAGACGGAGCCGTAGATCGCTGACAAGCCACGCCATATCGCGTTCATATCGAAGGCGATTCATCTGCGATAATGAACGCGATATGGCGTGGCTTGTCAGCGATCTACGGCTCTGTCTATTACATGCCACTCCAATTATAAGCAGGTGATGGAGATTTTAGCGGTGATCACGGAAGCAGCTTTACTGATTAGATGCGCATGATCATATCGTTAGATATATCGCCCAGCCCTAGATTAAAGCATGTAAGGAAACTCCGCTCTAATCACTGCTTGGATAATTAAATACAGATATAGACAGTGTGACATGAATCAGGATGTGGGTTTTATTATATTCATTACGGTGAGAAGATCATCTATGAGAGTGAAAGTGTGAATTGATGTTCTTCTGCTGTTTGTTTGGATGTGACATTCGGCAAGACCAGGTTACAGCTTGTGTAAAAGAGTGCTCCTCCTTTATCTCCTCTCAAACTTTGAAACTGTAATGTCAAGTTACAAGCATACATACTTAGATTAATGGCTTAAAAAAAAAAAACTATGGTCAAGCTACTATTTTAAGACTACACTACAATTGTTGTACAATGTACATTGTACAATGATGATTTGTAATGAACATTTGTTTCTTCTTCAGGTTCATCTGCTGTTGATCCAGACAGAGCGTCAGTGTCAGTGACGGAGGGAGATACAGTGACGTTACACACTGGTGTTCAAATGAACCAACAAGACCGAATGATATGGATTTTTGGAGGCCGTCGCCTAGCCATAATTAATGGAGATAAACATGAGCTCTGTGAAGATATTCAGTGTAAAGAGAGATTCAGAGACAGACTGAAGCTGGACAGTCAGACTGGATCTCTGACCATCACAAACACCAGAACCACAGACTCTGGAGAATATAGACTGAAGAACACCACTGACAACACTGACAATATCTTTAGTGTTAATGTACATGGTGAGTCGTTTATAAATTTAAAGACAGGTTATCTGTGTTTAAATCACATCAGTTTTGTGTGTTGTGTTTTTGTGTCAAGTTTAAACTGCAATACTAAAATATTTTAGTAAAAATGATAATAGATACTATATTACAGATATAAAGAACAGCCTTTGCCAAGCTTGACTATTGCATTCAATGAAAAAAAAACAAAAAAAAACAACTGCCACAAACACAAAGCTGAGAAGTCTTTCTGCTCAACTTTGTTTCTCTTTTATTTCATTAAAGGCAGCATTGCTTTAGCTATCACTGTTAGCAGGTCATTTGTGAACAAAGTCTTTAGATTAGTGACAGTTGCTCATTTTAATATCTTTGATTGACTCTTGGAAGTCATTTCTGTGATTGGTGACTGATGATCTTCATTGCTAAAAGATTGTTTTTAATAGAAATGTTAATACAATGCAAGTGCATCTATCATAAAACCAAACTTTTAGTGAGCTTTTCTTTTAGTTCATGAGCTGCACTTGACAGTTTCTCATGAGACTCTTATCTCCTGTTACGATCCGTTTAATTGAAGATTTGATGAAAAATAAGTCTGTGATGAGCATGAACGGATAAAGGATTTTCAAACTGACATTCATGGAAAATGTAACACAATGTTGTGTAGTTTTTCCCCCTTTCATCTTTTGTTCTTTTTTGTTGTTGATCCTCCAGCATCTGTTTGTTTGTGTTTCAGGTGTTTCTGCTGCTGAACGAGATGAAATGAAGAGAAAGTCAGTGAAGGAGGGAGAATATGTCACTTTAGACACTCGTGTAATAGAAAAACCAACTGATGTGATGAGATGGTATTTTAATGACTCGCTCATCGCTGAAATGACTGTAGATCAGAGTAAGATCTGTTCAGATGATGAGTGTAAAGAGAGATTCAGAGACAGACTGAAGCTGAACAATCAGACTGGATCTCTGACCATCAGAGACATCAGAATCACAGACTCTGGAGAATATACACTACAGATCATCAGCAGCAGATTCAGCATCATGAGGAGCTTCACTATTACTGTCTCTGGTGAGTATCATCTCGAATACAGTTCAATATTTTTAGGTCCACTAAATGAGAAAGTGGATTGATCTTTAAAAACAACTGCAGGTTTATTTATCAGTTAAAATCAAGCAACACTGATGATCCAGGGACAGAAAGTGTAAAGATCAGTCAAAGATTTGATCAAATCATTCAAATCTGTCTGTCTTTCTGTCAGTGAAAGATGTTTCAGATTCAGGATCGTCTTCAGTTGTTGTTGTTGCTGTTGTTGTTGTTGTTGTTCTTCTTCTTCTGCTCGTTCCTGTTGTGGTTTTCTACAAGCGCCAATCAATAATGCAATGTGAGTATTATATTCAGTTGATTTAACAAGAAGGAAATATGAAGATTGTTGTATGAAAATGTACATATTTTGTCTTTGTACAGCAAAGTCAGCAGTGTTTAATTAAGTTTATTGTTGTTCAAACAGGTATCAGGAGGCAGCGCGAGAGACAGGAGCGCCGTGAACAGGTAAGATTTTATCTACAACTGTACATTTATTCTGATCTGGTGTTTCTGGTGTCATTCACGTTCAGCTATCAGGGCTCTGAACCGGTTTAAGGAACGTAAACGAAAACCGGAAACGATATTTTGACAGGAACAGAACCAGAAACAGAAACTAAATTATTTTTTTTTGTTCCGAACAGAATCGAAAATTTGAAATGGACATTAACCGGTTAATAACGTTTTTTATAGTTCCGTTTAATATTTGAAATTTGCTGTCAACCAATCACGAATTCCAGCAGTACAGCATACGCAAATGTGACGCTGAAGCCAGCGAGTGAAATGTCCGTTCAGCTGTGAACTCAGTCAAGTCTCAATGGCAATGCACTGCCTTCAGGGCCGGATTAAGACCAAATTGGGCCTGATGACGCAGCGCAAAAAGGGCCTATTTTTTCTAGGCGTTGGTGCATGTTCATTCGACACTCAAGTAGAGACCTGCATTCCCGAAGGAGTACCGGCGGGACCCAGCGCAACCGAGTGCGTCGCGGAACAATATTTGACTGGTGAATGCGGACGCAGGCGGCAAGATATTATTGTGTGCGGGTTGCGGGAAAATAAAGTTATTTGCGGGACTCCCGCAAAGTGGAAATATCTAGCAAAATAAAATTACTAAAAACAGATAAACTTTTATTTATAATAGACTAAAATAAAATAGATTTTGCGGAATGGGAGGATGCTGATGAAACCATGGACAGCGACGTGTAATTCCATTCCGAAAAAGCAAGAGATCCAGTGGTGGAAAAGGTGATGTCAAGAGTTTCCGAGATTAAGCAAAGTAACACGCCATGTAGGCTACTTTGCAGTCCATCTCCCAGCGCACCATTGGAGAGGGCTTTCAGTAATTGCGGTCGCATAAGTGCGCAGAGACGGATTAATCTGAAGCCCTCCTCATTGAACGACATGCTATTCCTGCACGGACTACATTAGTAGTCGTAGTCTACAATTTTTTTTTTATTCCGTTTATTTTTAATTATCTATTTATTTTGCTAAATATTTAAAATTGGTCTATTTTGTTATTGAGGAAAAATGATTTTTTTGTTTGTTTAATGTTTGAGGAAAAGAAGGCATTCTTAAGCAGTATAGGCTAATTTTCCTTTGAACATGAAATAAATCCAGGTTTATTATTATTATATAATTCATTAGGCTATACTATAGCCTAATAGGTATATTTTTTTTTATTTAGGCCTACATTTCTTACTTTTGTACTGTATTTCTATGTTCTAAGTTCCTTGTTCGTTCCTTTCATCCATTTAATTAAACGCAAATAAAACGAAACATTTGTTTCTTTTTTACATTTATATTCAACAGGGGAGCAATTGAAAAATAACAAAGTAGCAGGCAGAATATGCAATGCATTTAAAAAAAAAAAAAATTATACTTTACCTGCAGGATTTTGCAGGCGGTAGCGGGACGAAACTTGATCGTTCGCGGGCGGGAGCGGGAGAAAATAACATATTTTTTGCGGGAGCGGGATAAAATCTTGCGGGAACGGGACGGAAAAATCCATCCCACGCAGGTCTCTACACTCAAGCGCCAGCATGCTTAGCCTTTCCTGCCCAAACGAGGACCGCAGCTCTCCTTTGATTATTCCCAACTTTGAGAAGCTCCGCTCGCCAGAGTCATTGGACACCATCATGCATAGATAGATGCACTAACCAATTTCGACATATGGAAACGTCTGAGAAAGATTTAACGATGACAAAAGCTCTAAAAGTTTTTTAGAGAAAAAAAATATTTCATTCAGAAATAGATATAATGCAGACAGAAAATGTTTACAAACATTAGGCTATTTTTTATAATCATTTGTTATTCAAATACATCGCGAATACGGAAACTTGGATTTTGTGTCGAATGAGAAATCCAACGTTGGTTTCAGTTTCGTTTTAGTCTAAATTAATTAGTTTTGGTTTGTCGTTAATATTGCTATAGCTTCTTATATTTGTAATTTTTGTTCTTTTCTAAATACTGTTAATTGAGTCCAACAGTCGGACGCCTATACAGCGTTACTTATTATACATTTACTATTATTCTATATTCTTTATATTAAATAACATTTTAGCATCCACATACGTCGGGAACATGGAAAAATTTGGATTCGTGCCGAATGAGAGAGGTAGGCGTCAGCTTCTTACATTAATTTGTTTTTGGATTGAGGTTTTTATAGCCTAAACTTTAGATGATTTGATTTGAAGAGAAACTAATAAATGTTTTTATAATGTTTTTAAACATTTTGCTTTAGACTACAGGCATTTTAGCCTTCATTATTTCGGAAAGTAATAGGGCTAATAAAATGTGAGCCGCGACTTAGGTTTTTTTTTTTTTTTTCACTCTCAAAACGCAATCTTATACAAGTGTTTTTTTTAACAATGCAGCAAACATTTTTAAATATCTTAAAAATACTTTTAAAGTGTTGATAGATTTTAAAAAAACACATTTTTTTTTAAGTAGGCCTAGCTTACATTTGGACAAAATCTGGTGTAAACTGTAAGCGTTAGATCTGTATTTGTTCCTTTTTTTTTTTTTTTTTTTTTTTTGAGTAAGGAAAACGCTATACTTTATTATTATTATAAATTATTATTATTAGGCAAATTATAGGCAAATAATATTGTTTTTTTAAAATAACGTTATTAACCGGTATTTTTTCCTCCCTAACCGGTTTCGAAACGGTAACAATAGAGGAACGCAGAACAGAACCGTTAAAATATCGATTCTGCTCGGAGTGAACCAATTGAATTTTTTTTTTCGTTTTCAAGCCCTGGTTATTATTAAGTTGGACAAAACAGATCCTTCTATTGCTTGATATTGTGAACTTACATTTCTTATTTTAATTTATTGTCATAATCATAAACACACAAACTTGATATTTTAGTTATTTAGTAACTAATGAATCTGAAATCTTGCACATTCACAGTAAATATTCTCAGAAACTCCTCAATAAACTAAAAAACTAACAACATAAAAACAAAAATCACAACTTTATATCTAGTTTGTAGTATTGTATGTTTGTGTAATTAAATTATCAATCATGTTCATTTATTTTACCTTCTGTGAATCTGTTTCTTACAGAGAGATGATGCTCAAGCCCCTGAACAGATTGAAACTCTAAATCAGAGGTCTTCTAATGGGACATCTCATGAGACGGAGGCTGCCGGTGAGACGGAGGCTGCTGATCAGTTACAACTGTAACATTATTCTTTTATTGAAAGGGAAAATTAAGAGAAGATGGGACATTAGAGAAGAGCATCAGCAGAAATTCTCATTGTTCATAGAAACTGTCACAATATCAAGGTGGCAGTGTCATTAATATTAGGGATGCACCGGTTGACCAGCCATAAATCGGAACCGGCAGGTTTTTGCTTAAAATACGTGATTGGCAGTCGGACGGTTTTTGGTCTTTTTTCGGCCAGTTTTTCCGGAAGTGGTCCCACTTGAACCTACTACATTGTAATCGTTCGGTATGTCATTATGGAAGTATTTTGAAATCTGTGCGTAGGACACAGGCAGCCGATCAGTACTGGAAGTGCAGAGCTTCATGTCTGAGGCACAGATAGCAGGAAGCGAACAGCAGCTTGTGTACTGCAGCTCAAATAAGAGCCCCTAAATGCATGCACTAAAGCTGTGCAAGCATATACTGTACCGGTCCGAGCCCTGAACATGAGTAGACCGTGAAGAGATGTTCAGATCAACTTCTCACGTGTTGGATGAGAAACGAAACGGACTAAACTGTGACAAAACTGAAATGTGTGTTTTTTTTTTTTTTGTTTTTTTTTTTTGTTTTTTTTGTAAAGTATAACTTGCATACACGTTTGAAAAGCCAGAAGTAAACGTCAGTTCTGTATAGGATGATTATTTTTATTTTACCCTTAAATTACATTTACTTAATTTGATTTATAAATCACTTGCTGTAACACACTGAATAAAAAGTGTCCTTCATTCATCCAATTAAAACATTTTAGGGTAATGATTCACATCTATATTTTTTTTTACTTGAGACAGTAGTTATTTATTTTTCATTGGCTCAAGTAAAAATCTAGATGTGAATCATTACCCTAATTTTTTTTCTTTTAATTGGATGAATGAAACACTTTGCATCTTTGTTTTATTCACACCAACATTATTTGATTTTAACATTTTGGAATAATATTTATATAACATACTTTTATTTAGTCTCACTGGTAAAGACCTTTTTTTAAAAATGTAAAAGCGAATTTAAAAACTAAAACAAGTACTGAACGCTGATTAAGAAACATCTTATTGAATGTGTGTTGATTGTGTTGTTTGGACTGTAGAACTATGCAGTTGTTGCCTTTAATTTCACATGGTTACAGACAGTTAATCTTTTAATTTAAGGCCAGTTCTCTGTAGTTTCAACCCAATTCAAAAACAAAAGCTAAATGCTGATGTCTGTACCATCTATGTTTGTATTGAACGTAGGCTACTTACTGTGCAGTTACTGCCGTTAATTTCAGATGGTTACAGTTATTGTTTTCAATAGCCAAAAGCCAGTTTGGCCTATTAAATACCAAATAAACATCTTGTTTATTCACACATTCCTTCTTTCTTGTTTGTTGCTTAAAGATAAAAAAAATCGGAAATTGGTATTGGTATCGAAATCGCCAAGTTTGCTTGTAAATAAATTGGAATCGGCCATGAAAAATCATGATCATGCATCCCTAATTAAGTAATTTCACTTTAGCATACTGATAAAACTATTTACACACTACTAAAACAACACTTCAACATTACTTCAAACTGATGTTTTCAGAGAGATCACTGAGAAACATTTCACTGAAACTTTGTGTTTTTAGTGATTTAGTTTGCAAAGCTTTATGGTTAAAAAAGGCAGAAAGTTCAGATTCTACAAGGAATTGATCAATGAAATCTCACAATTGTGTGCTTAAACAAGACTCTGAAACTCAGGAACTGAAACTTTAACCCTGTAAACCATATCTCACTCTATATATCCATGTAATGTCTTTGTAAGATGATATTTAGATGCTTAATTTTCTACAGTTTCAAAACAGAAAGATGAACCAACAATTGTTCCTCAAAAGCTTGATTATATTTGATACATTTTAACACAATTTGTATAAAAAATGTGTGGATAGTTAAGTGAAAATAAGTTGATTAAGTGTTTTTATTATTATTAACAATATACAAGCTATTGTTCTTTTTTAATTTATAAAAATCAGTAACTTGTAATTTGACAGCAAACAGACAGCTCACTTTATACTAAAAATAAACTTTAAAAAGTGTAAACTCAATCAGATGACACAAAGCATCAAGTAGATTGTCTGCAACTTTTTATTAGCACTTTTGATTAGGTTGATAATTAAGATGAATGAATGAAGGTTTATTCGGTTACAAAACTTAAGGCAAAATGTATGTATACAGCAACTACAAAACAAACAAACAGGGTAACCGAAAATGTGTAAGCTGAAGCCAATGGCTTATTACGCCTACCCTATTTACAAAACATCTACCCATCAGAAATTAAGCACAAACAATATACATGCATAAATATATACGTACACACACACACACACACACACACACACATATATATATATATATATATATATATATATATATATATATATATATATATATATATATATATATATATATATATATATATATTTAATTTATGCACAACAATTATACATATACTTTTCTTAGACAACTTTTCTTTGAAATCCATGTATTTGGCAAAAATTAGGATTTATTTTTTTTTTCTTTTTTTTTGTTAATAATAAATGGAATTGCTCCTCTTAAGATCATCGGTGAGACCATTCCACAAGTCGTCGAGCCCTTTTACCGAAATGGTGTTCATTTTAAAGTTCATTCTGAACCTTTGTTTTTTAAACGTTCTCTCCTAAACAAACTTTAATATTTTCTTATATTTTCAGGCAATATTTTCCTATTGACTTTGAACATAAAGACAACGGTATTCAGAGTGACTAGATCAGAAAAAATGTGTAAAATAAAAATAGGTTTTGTGTTTGTGGTGTAGGCATACCCCCATATTTCAACACAGTAAGAAATAAGAGCAATAAGAGAATGATACAGAATAAACAGAGACAGTGTATTTTAAAAATACTTGGTTTATGTAATATAGCTGTTGTTTTGGACAGTTTTGATTGAACATGAGCGATGTGTGGTTTCCAGGATAATTTATGATCTAATATTATTCCAAGAAATTTTGTTTTCATTCACCCTTTCTAGTACCACGTCATGAATCTTTAAGCTCATGTTAGTCTTAATTTGTCAATTACTGTATATAATTGGTTTTACTTGGATTAAAAGATTTTAGATTGGATTAAAGAGTTTATTTCGATCAAACCATTGCATGATTCTGGATAGTTCTTTGGTCACATCAGTAATTAGATGGTGAAGATTATCCCCAGATACATACAGTGTTGTGTCATCTGCAAATAAAACACATTTTAACAAATCGGATAGATGTCATTAATATATAAAATAAACTACTTAGGACCAATCATCGAACCCTGGGGCACCCCGCAAGTTAATTTACACATTTCTGATTGATGATCATTAAAGTGTACATACTGGTATCTATTGTCAAGATAGCTTTCTAACCATGAGTAAGCACGGCCCCTAATACCATATTGCTCTAGTTTATTCATTAACAATTTATGATCTATGGTATCGAAGGCTTTTTTGATGTCGACAAAAATGCCCAAAGTAAAATACTTTTTGTCTACTGCAGTTGCTATATAATCAACTAATTTAATAACTGCCATTGAAGTTGATCAACTGCTCCTGAATCCATATTGATTGTCACTCAATATCATTCATTTTTCTATGAAACTATCAAGCCTCTTCAGAAAAAGTTTTTCCAATATTTTTGAGAATTGGGATAATGAAATTGATCTATAATTTGAGTATAAATGACTGTCACCACTCTTATAAATTTGAATAAATTTTGCAATTTTCATCTTATCTGGAAACACGCCAGATTTAAAGGACAAATTGAAGATATGGATCAGAGGTTCTAATATTAAATGGATTATATTTTTAACTGATTTCATATCAGTATCTGTCCAATCTGTTGACCTTTTATTTTTTAAAACCATTCACAATGTCCAGTATTTCATTTTTGGTAATGTCAGACACATAGATGGAGGAAATCTTCCTACTGATATATTCACAAATCTTTGTTTTTACTTTTTGAGTCAGTAATACCTTTTGCCAGATTTAAACCAACATTAACAAAATAGTCATTGAATTCGTTTGCACTCTTCTTTGGATTTCTAATGAGGAATTCATTTTCATGTTTTAAATAACTTGGACACTCTCGTTTGTTGTTTTTTTTATATATATAATTTTGTTCAGTCCTTTCCAAGTTCCTTGTATATTTTGCCTTTGTTGTTCTAAGAGGGTGTAAAAATATTGCTTTTTACTATTTCTAATAATACTTACTAATTTATTTTTATATTTTTTTTATTTTTCTTCCGACTCAATAGTCCTGTTTTTTTTTTTGTTTTTTTTTTTTTTTACAAATTTCGCATACAGTGTATTCTTCTTTTTGCATGCATTTTCAATGCCTTTAGTCGTCCATGGCTTGTTTGCTGATTTATTTCCTTGGTTCTGAATCTTCTTCACGGGACAATTGATATTATACAGCTCTGTGAATCTATACAGGAAAGTATCATATGCTTAATTTGCATCACTTTCTGCAAAAACATTGCACCAGTTTTGGTTACTAAGCTCCTTTTTGAAATCTTCAATATTTTTTGCCATGCAGCCTTTTATGAATTTATTAATGGTCTGAGACTTGTTTACTCTTCTAAAAAATGTGGAAATATTGCAAACACTGGCAAATGATCACTAACATCCCAAGTAATTAGGCCCCCAACAACTCCTCAAATCTATTGGTAAAAATATGATCTATTAGTGTTGATGTTTCTGTTGTAATTCTGCTTGGCTTGTCAATGAGTGGATATAAAATATGGCTATACATTATATTTATAAGCTAAGAAGTACCTTTGAGGACATGTTGATTAAGTATATCGATGTTGAAGTCTCCAGACACAATTTGTACTTTGTCGGTAGTCAAAGTACAAATTTTCATTAAATGTTGATAAACTGGTTCCTGGTGGTCTGTACACACAGCTAATAATCATGTTTCTGAAGCGTTCTACTAAAAAATTCCATTGTTACACAATCCAGAACATTGTCTATGCTGTATGAATTTTTTTTTTTAATTTTACTTCTTAATGATTTATCTATATACAAAGCAATTCCTCCGACCTTTTTGTTGTTCCTATTGGTACAAGTCATATCCCTCAAGACCAACGTCACCCATTTTGTCATCATCAAGCCAAGTCTCTGATATAGCTATCATTGTAAATTTTTTAAAGGACTTAAGAAATTCTTTGATATTATGATGCCTTAGTAATATATGCATTAATCATGATACAGGCTTTATAGGGTTAATAACTACTGAAGATGGAAGCAGCATTTTTATGTTTTGTTTCAAAACTTACCGGCTGCTGAATACTTTTATTTAAATTTTTTTACTAAAATTAAGCATCTTAAGGGTGTTTTTAATACATTTCACAAATGTTTACTGAAAACAAAACTATTTGTTTTCCACAAATGTTTACTGA
This sequence comes from Carassius auratus, assembly GCF_003368295.1. Taxonomy (NCBI): domain Eukaryota; kingdom Metazoa; phylum Chordata; class Actinopteri; order Cypriniformes; family Cyprinidae; genus Carassius; species Carassius auratus. The sequence goes on along the minus strand of NW_020525469.1, from coordinate 197,795 downwards.
GAAAACAATATTTGTTTTTTATTATATATCGATGTAGATGGTTTTTTGGTGTAAAGTATAACGTTCTGCCTTTTTTTGTCTGTAGCGCATTTAATGTAAAGCTTCCTATTTCACATTATTTTGTAATCTGTTTTTCCTCTTCATCTGTGTCTCTTTCAGTTGAAATATGAAGCTCATTCAGCTGGGCTGTTTGTACAATATTATTTCTAAAATTGTGTTGGTGTGTTTGTAGAAAAATATCACTAGATAGAAAAGATCGCCTTCACTTAATCGCTATTTTAGCCTATTTTAGATTATTTCATTCTTATTATCTGCATACATATATATATAATTTTCTTTTTGATGATGATGATTAGCCTGTTTTTAGATTCATTTCCTAAATTTGCATTATTTGCTCTAATGCATTAAGCATTCTTTTTTTTTTCATTTAGATTGTCTGAATTAATCCGATATTTTTGGATGTATCATGATGTATATGCTGTGTAGACTTGGTGCTATTGAGATCACTTTGAATGTGTCCACCAGTTTTTCTTAACACACAGTTCATCAAATTAGATCATATCTGGCATACTAATGCAACTTTGTTTTTTTTTTACCTGTAAGGATTATTTCAGTTACGCTGTTTATTTCATCAGAGGAGCTTGGACAGTATAACGATGATGAGTCACTAATATGGATGTTACTCTGATCTGTTGCTAAAATGTATCTGTTCAACTTGTATTATTTTGTTAAACATTAAATATCATTGGTGTAAGTGATTAGATTTTTTTATAATTATTTCATTGTTATTATTAATATTACTTTGGCTGTAAGGGCCATTGTTAAAAAAAGTAGAGCTGTTACTGTTTTTTTTTTTTTTTTTTTTTTTAGGTAAAATCTTATTTTAGACACTAGATGGCACCACTAGGATTTTAATTCATCTGAATTTTCTGGGCTTTTTTTTCCTGAAATGAGCAAAACAGTCTTTAATCAGATCACAGACGTGAGTGCCTCAGTCATCTTAAGAATAAATGTAGTCTATGTACAATACTGTACTTATTATTAAGATGACTTCCAGTAATTGACAGACAAAACCAGGATGTGTTCTTTCGAGAACAGTTGTTCTCTAAAAAATGCTGAGTTATTTCAACCCAACTTTAGGTCAAATATGTAGTGATGTCCGATTCGCGAACGAATCATTTGATTTAACCGGTTCTTCCTAGTGAACCGATTGAACTAGTTCACCAAATCGAACTGAATCGTTTTTTTTACTTATTTACTTATAAATTACTTAAAGGTCCCAATCTTTGTGATTCCATGTTTTAAACTTTAGTTAGTGTGTAATGTTGTTGTTAGAGTATAAATAATATCTGTAAAATTCTAAAGCTCAAAGTTCAGTGCCAAGTGAGATATTTGATTTAACAGAATTCGCCTACAAAAAAACGACCCGTTTGGACTACAGCCCTCTAGTTCCTGCAGTAATGACGCCACTAAAACAGTTTTTTGACTAACCTTTGCCCACATGAATACACAAAAAGGGGGCGTGGCCTTGTTGCGCTCCGACGGAGAAGAAGGAAGAGCTGCATTAGTGTTTGTCACCATGTCGTCAAAACGCTGTTATTTTCATCTCAGAGTCCAATTATCTTTGTTTGGGCTTCCCAGGGACGCTGAACTTGGAGATTAATGGTTACAATTTATGTTTAACTTGGTTTCTGAAAATTATAATCCACATGTGAAAACTACGTAAAACTATGTGCAGCATATTTTGCTGCGGACAGCAAGCTTCCTCAATCTCAATCAGTTTAATGCCGGATTCGCACAAAGATTATTCTTTAAAGATGGAGCAGTTCCCTCTTTGTCTGGAGAATGCGTTGTTTATGGACCACAACCGGTAAGTGTATTTTATTATTTAAGTTGGTGCAGTTTAACAGTTTCTGTAACTTATTACACAAAGGGCAACGCTGTTTAGCTTTGTGAACTAGATGCTAGGGCTGTGCAAAAAAATTGAATGCGATTTTCATGCACATCTCGTCACCAGTACACTGAACCGAGAACCGTTTCTGTCGGACGCGTCCGATTTGAGAACCGATGAAATCAACCACAAACGTCCAGCAGTAGATGCTAATTCAGAAGCTGTTTATCTACTCACCAAATCAACCCACATTTATATACAGAGGTAAATAAATGATAAAATATACAACACTCTTTGATGAGGCATCAGTGTTTGTATTTACACATATGGTATGGTCATTTCATGCCAACTTTTAAGTCAAACATTAAAAACGTTTTAATATGGGCAGCACAATATAGATAATTCTTAGAAAACCATTTAATTATTCCATCTTTAAACACATTAAACCCCTCAAGTCCTATGATTAACCCTTGACTGAACCTGGTATTTAGAAAAGGTTAAAGTTGGGTCATCTCATGGTAATTGTTCCATACTCCACGTGATCCTCCTGTTGAAATTTCTGTAAAAAAAAATAATGCATAACAAATTTTTAAATAACGTGGCAAGTTCATTCTGAGCATCCCTGAAATGCAATGTGAACAGCACACAATTATTCTGAATCTGCCTTATAGGTTTCATTTAAAATTCAAAGTTTGAAATCAAGTGGACTTGCATGTCTTTACACTATTGTAGAAGGAAACGCAGTGGTGTCAAAAACTGACGTAAGTAAATATAACATCAGCGCCTCATGTTAAGCAATTGAAATATAAGCAAATGTCCCATAGACATACCGGTGTCTGTTATATGGTGCAGTGGATGTTGTGAGTATTATGGGATATTTGTCAATGTTTCAATGTTCTTATGGCTTTTATAAATATCTGAAATTGTGTTGTTGTGTGTGATGAATGTGAAAGTCATTATACAGACAAAATACAAGCGCACACAGATCTGCATCTGATGTGCTGAAATGATACAGAGAGATATAAATTATCTTACCAATTTATATGCATTTCTCTTGTAGAACGTGGGTTCAGCATAAGTGATCTGTTCTTCACGAGTCTCATCTGTGTGAACAATACAAGAGTCTTTACTCAGTCTGTTTCTTTACAACATGTGTTTAATTATAGAAATAGAGCTTTTTCCGTGGCTGCCCCTAGACCATGGAATGAGCTTCCCCTGTCCTTAAAAACATCTCCTACTCTTGGGTCTTTTCAGAGGATATTAAAAACGTATTTGTTTTCTTTGGCTTTTAATGTGTTTTTTTCTCTTTCATTTACAGCACTTTGGTGCCTATTGTGGTTTTTAAAAGTGTTCTAGGAATAAAGTGAGTTGAACTGAGTTCATTAAGACAAAGTTAGAGCATTAATGCACACATTTGATTAAATATTAAAAGCTGTAAACAGCATTATCAAATTTAATTTGATGCCATAAGTTCAATGTCATGTCACTTTCACTTTTTTTTTAAACCTTGTTAAGATGTGATGCAAGGAGTGCTGTTTCCAGATCTAAGACACTCGTTTCACTTACAATACAATATCTCAACAATATCCTCTCTCAGTCACAGATTTTGTCAACATTTGATTCAGTTCAGCAGCTGAAACACAAATCATCATCTTCTGGAGGATCTTTCAGTTGAAGAACATCAAAGAAATGAATTTCTAGACGATCAGTTTGTCCTGAATGTAGCCTTCCTCTCTCTCAGCGCTTTGGAAAGTCAGATTCATTCTAATGAATTAACTACATTTACTAGTGACTGTTATTATATTTTCATCTATTCCGTACATGATTATTACCCTGTGACTCAAATAATACTGTCACATACAAAAAATATCTGATTTTATTATTTATTTTTTTCATGTACAAAAAATGTTTTCATTTTAAGTTTAAAAAGTAAATAACATTTACATGTACATTTTACTTCTACTTTGGGCCTCAGTTGTATGATATTAATGTGACTGATAAATGACATCATCTGGTGGGGTTTTAAAGAAGAGCAGCTTAAACTGTATCACAGTGCTTTGAGGCGACGCGTATAGAAATCTTACTTCGCTTATCAATACATACACAAAAACATGTGCATATACACCTATAATTACTCACATATATATGTATACTATATTATGTTCTATGGTAGCGATCTGCCGCATTTCGTCATACCTGGTAGAAAAGGTGTAAGATGTGTAGATAAGATTAATTGGAAAAAAGCATGGCTCTTACCTTATAAATTCTGTGTCCACAACAAAGTAAAAGCAGTACATTATACAGGCTACCCCAATGAGATTTCATCCAAATGTTGTAATCCTTATTTGAATCGGGATTTCTCAATGTAAACATAACATAGAATATAAAGGACATTTGTTTATTTTATTGGGAATATTATATTCATAAATGTAATTTTTCTTCAACATTCCCAAAACTACATGATTTTCTTGGTGACTTGAACTACCTAATTATAACTCAAGAAAATATTAATACCAAAAAAGTGTCAAATTTCTGAAACTGAATAAAGATCTGTTGAATGTGACGTCATTTAGTTTTACTACCTCTATATTTCTTTGTTTTATCTATGCATTCTTATTTAATATATTGTTTTGTCTTCCTATACTATTTCTGTATCCATAAAGTCATCCAATGTTGTAATTAATTGTTTAAGTTAATGGTTTATACTTGCAATAAATGAAGTAGATATTTCGCCGCTAGGGGCGCTGTACTCTGTGAACACACGAATCACTGAACTCTGAACCAGTTTCTGTTATTGTGTTCCTGATCTCGAATCAGTTCAGTAAATGTGAAGGTATTTGAATTTGTGTGATTATATGAAGAAGTGTAGTTAATACTATATTTACCTTTTTAGACAAGTCCTTCGTGAATGACAAAGCAGGACACATAAGCTATTCTACAGACACTATGGTATTTGATTAACTGTTTACTGCATTTGATATATTTGCCTACTTTCAATAAAACATTTGCAATATATTGATAATAAAATCTGTTTTATGCATATTGTGGCCTGAGTTTTAGCTGCAACTTCATTTTTGTCAGCAGGTGTTACAGTGTGGTATTGTGAGTTCTTCGAAACGGTGAATCATTTTGTGAATCAAGCAGCTCAAATGATTCAAAGCTTTGTCAAAAAGTGTTCCGGGAAGAAGAAAAAAAATAGTTTAATTTTCTGTAAAGGGTCATGTTTGGTGTAAACATGGTTATAAAAGCCCTGAGGGATATCATCTATTTAAAGGTATTGGAAATGTATATCTTTTTTTTTCTAGGTATTTTTCCACATCACACCTGCAGTGATCATACTGCAGTCACATAAATGCAAACTATGATTATGAAATAAGACCTTTAAAATATATTTTAGAGCTGTAACTTAAATAATAGCTATAAATCAGTGAAACAAAAGGTTGGATGCCATTGTGTGTGTGTGTGTGTGTTTCACTTAACATTAAATTATTTTACACCAAAATGTAAAGGGCATAAGGGGAGCTGTTGAATAAATTAAACCTGTAGCAAAGCAGTGGTAACCGAGTACTATATTTAGAATAAAAAAAATAAATAAAATAACTTTATAAATGTTTTCATTTCTTTACCTTTTTTTCTTTTTAGAAAATAATTAGTACAATTATTGTGTTGCTATAGTTTTTCATTAAAGTGTCTTCAAAAGCTGCTCATAAAGGCAGCACAGGAAGAAGCCCTTCACCTACAAACTAAACATATACTCTACATCCTCATGCTGTTGTCCATCCAACAGATCAACCACATTTCTAAAGAAACAACCACAGCTTTCAGTTTGACTCACAAGATAACTTTAGAAACTTCAGTAACTTCAGAACTGTGTGACAAGCTCTATTTTAACTATGTACTTTTTCCGTACACTTAACCTATGACATGAATAAATATACACTAGTTAGGCTTGATATTATTGTCCCATAAAATCTATTTTATCCAATAATCTTCTTAGTTTACAGTAAATATGTGACATAATCAGGCAATTACCTTTTAAACTGTCAATGTTAAATAATAAAAAAAATGTATGTTAGCAGTTAACAATCAAAATGTTAATAAGAATATGTAACTATGTATAACTTGTGCACAGATCATGTGCGTCTGCATTCGGAGGGTTTGTCCAGTTCTTTTGGGGGAGGATTCACAGCAAGAACAACAGATCTTGTTGGGGTTATTTTAATCAGTTTGACGGTTATCTGCAGAGATTTTAGTTTAGATTTTTCACCGAGCAACTAAAATTATTCAGATGCTTATTTTGTTCTGTTTGAGCTGCTGTCATCTGATCGGTAAGTTACAAGAGCATTTTCATACTGCCATTCATTTCCTGTTCAGAGTCATTTTCATATACGGTGTTTTCTTTCTTGTTGTTTTAGAAATCATAATTTCAAAAATTACAAATGCAAATTCCCACCAGCATATCAGCACATATATATAACCTACTTCTGCAGTAATCGTTAACAAAAAATAAAATAAATGAAAATTCTTAATGAAAAAAATACTTATATCCTGGATATTTTAACTTGTACGGTCAAGCTACTTTCACACATTTGTTTCTATAAAATTTGATCTACACGTGTGTATTTATATGTCAACTTTTGTTTTATGTTTCTCTCTGCTGCTGTTATTCATTTCACATTCAAATGTTACAGTCTGATTTCTTGCTTTGTAAACCAACAGTTAACAAATCTGCTCTTTGTTTATTTCTTCAGGTGTGTTTGGTTCTGAGACAAATGAAACACAGTCAGTGATGGAGGGTGATTCTGTTACTCTACATACTGATGTTACTGAAATACCTGAAGATGATGAAATAATGTGGAATTTTGGAGCTAACAACTCTCTGATAGCTCAAATAAATAAAGCCTCTGGAATCTTCTCCACATCTGATGTTCCTGACGGGAGATTCAGAGACAGACTGAATCTGGACAGTAAGACTGGATCTCTGACCATCACAAACATCACAACTCAACACACTGGACTCTATAAAGTAAAGAGAATTGCAGCTGAACTCTCATTAAAAACTTTCAGTGTTTCTGTCTATGGTGAGTAAAGATCATTTTCTTTCCATCACATATTTTTTATTAATTATTTACAAAAGGACATTTTCATACAGACACTTAATGCTAGTCAGCACACTATAGGCACCCAAAAATAAGAAATACACTTTTAGATATATTTATAAATATTTTCTCATATTTTCAGCTCATCTTCCTGTTCCTGTCATCAGCAGTAACTCTTCACAGTGTTCTTCTCCATCATCTTCATCACAGCAGAATTGTTCATTGGTGTGTTCAGTGGTGAATGTGAGTCATGTGACTCTCTCCTGGTACAAAGGAAACAGTTTATTGTCCAGCATCAGTGTGTCTGATCTCAGCATCAGTCTCTCTCTACCTCTGGAGGTGGAATATCAGGAGAAAAACAGCTACAGCTGTGTGATCAACAATCCCATCACAAACCAGACCACACATCTGGACATCAGCAAACTCTGTTACACATGTTCAGGTACAGCAGCCCTGATATTAGTATTCATTTTTTTAGTTAAATTAATATTTCTCTTCTTCATCATCATCACATCACATTCCTTCAGGTCTTTCAGTAGGTTCTCTGGCAGTGTTGATCTCCATTCCTCTTGTTGGATCTCTGTTGATTGTAGCTGCTGTCGGGTTCTTCTGGATCTGCCGGAAATACAGAAAAACTGATCAAGAAGGCAAGTTTCAATTTTAACCAATAATACTTTGAAAATATACTCTAAATCAGTTGTTCTCAACCTTTTTTTCCAGCAGGCAGCACTATGATCCAAGTGCAAGTCTCACGCGCATATAATTTACATATAACATCACCAATACAAACCAACCTGATTTATAATTTTCTGCAATTTAAAGGTTCAATTAAGGAGTGCTATGTGTTTCTTTTAGCCTGAACTTCAAGTGAGTTGCGCTGCATACCGAAAATCCAGCACTTCTCCTTCATACGGATACTGTGACTATTCTTGTTTGTGTTCATTCGCTGGCATTTTCACATTTCTTTTTTTCTCACTTAAAAAAACAATGGCTGTTGATGACTATTTGAATTTAAATCTGCCAAAGTGCGTGCTTATAGTGTTCATTAAATGTGTGATGTTATGCGAGTAGGTCTTCTCACGTCTGAAAATAATATAGCCTATGAAAAACAAAATAATTTCACATAAAAACATAAGGATATAGCTTATATTTCATTAGTAGTCTAAATTTTTAATTAATGTAAAAAAAAAATAAATTAATTGTGAAACGTTTTTTAAAAAGTTAAAAAGTTTTTTTTTTTTTTTTCAGCATATGGTGGGCTGCATTTGAATTTGTGATGGGCCCGCGGGTTGAGAACCACTGCTCTAAATATTTTAGTCAGTTGATCGTCTTAATTATCATTAATTCATTTTGATCATTTTTGTAGTTAATGCCTTCAAGTTTATTTAATAAAAGTGTTATCTACTGAAATGATCAAACCCCAAATCAGATTGCATGTCCATATTGAAATCTCTATGAACAATGACTTGTTGAGCTTCAATGATGTTTAAATTTGACTATAATCCAAATTACTCAAACATTCTGCCTGGGTTTAATGTATAAATGATGTGTAAAGATTGTCAGTCTAAATTTTAGGGGTGTCCCCAACTAAGGATTTTCATAGTCAAATTGGAATTTTCGAATCTTGCTGATATTCGACTGATAGTCGAATCATATATTTGGGGACAGGGCAAAATCGAGTCAAGTCAGACATTCGACAGCCATAATTACTGATGTTAACACAAACAGGGAAAATGTGTAACAAATGCCTCACAGATACAAATGGGGTAAATTATGTTTTATGTCTTGATTAAAAGATAGTTAACACTAAACGTCAGCGAAACCCTAACAATTCACATTTTTTGCCAAAATTCCAGTCTCTGCCTGTGTCAGTTTGAGTCTTAGTTTTGAATCCCTGTCGGTCACGGAATATGGAAAGTGAAACACAAATCTATAGGGGTGGTTGGCTTTATTCACGCACTTTAAATATTAATTTGAAGCTTCTTTCTTTTCAGATTCTTATTCACGGCTTTATCATAATAGACTGCATATTAACTTATAATCATCATCATAATAGCACTCGAATATTCGACTGTTAGATTGGTAGTCAAATCAGGATCCTTGAAACAAAGCATTGAATCGTTGACTATTTGAGGTCACCTCTACTAAATTTAATGATAAACATTAAATGTGTGTGTGTGTGTGTGTGTGTGTGTGTGTGTATGAGTGAGTGAAAACTTATAGCATCAAACTAAATGTCTAATCCTATTTACAGCTTTTAATATTTAATCAATTGTGTGCAATATTGCTTTAACTCTAACAGTCTTAATTAAACACATGTTGTAAAGAAACAGACTGAGTTTGTTGTTTTAACACATCTTGTATTTTTCACACAGATGAGAATCCTGAAGAACAGATCACTTATGCTGAACCCACGTTCTACAAGAGAAATGCATATAAATTGGTGAGATAAATTATATCTCTCTGTATCATTTCAGCACATCAGATGCAGATCTGTGTGCGCTTGTGGTTTGACTGTATAATGACAACATCACAATATCAGATATTTATACAAGCCATAAAAACATTTAAACAACATTGTGTGTTGTTCACCAAACACTAAAAATGTTTCATGTTTATTTAGCAGTAAAGAGAATATAAATATGGATTTTACCTAAATAAAATGCTAATCACATTGAATTTCATTGATGTTCAGAACTTGCCACATGTTATTTAAAAATTTGTTATGCATTTTTTTGTTTTTTTTACAGGAAGTTCAACAGGAGGATCACGTAGAGTATGGAACTATCACAATGAGATGATCCAACTTTAACCTTTTCTAAATACCAGGTTCAATCGAGAGTAAATCATAGGATTCTGAGGGGTTTGATGTGTTTATCAAAAGGTGTTGTATATTTTATCATTTATTTATCTTTGTACAGAAATGTGGGTTAATTTGGTGAGTGAGTAAACAGCTTCTGAATTAGTATCAACTTCTGGACGTTTGTGGTTGATTTCAGTCTGTGAGTGTGTTTGAGGTATGAAAGATGTGCCTTTCTCAGTAGTGTGTGGTTGAAGGGTGTTTTTTCCATTCCTGCCCATACGCTGCTCACAACTTGAACTCTTTTTTTACATTGTGGTAAACTAATCAGTATTTCATTGGTGTATGTTTCAAAAAGTGCAGCAGGGCTGCAAACTCTCATGCATTCAGCGTGAGACTCACACAAATTACTATTTTCTCACGCTCTCACACCACAAATCCATTTTCTCATGCAAAAACAGCCTAAGTTGAAAATGTGATACTGGCAACAGATTTGGTAAATGCTCCATTTGTACTCTGGAGAACATGAAGTTTGTATTTAAAAAAAATGTTTTTCTAGCATTGATCAATGTAGCCAATCTCAGACATATCTGTTGATTCTCACTTCTTATTCTGCTCAAATAAGTCAAACTTCACTCAAGGTTAAATGCCAGATTTTGTTCTGCACGATGGTAAATCTTCTCTCTGTATATAAGATAAGAGGTTCATTGATTATAAGGGAGCTTTGTAAGTAACACATTTTAGTGATTTTAAAGGAAGAGCTATTTGCACACTATACACAAATCCGGCGAAACAGGGAAGTAAAGCAGCACCGCCATTACTGCGAGCCTTTGCTGCTAAGGAAGTAGCAGAAGCATATTGGTCCCGTAGGCAGCTCTAACAGATGTTAGCTGTACGAAAAGTTATTTTTATTTAGTTTTTTTAGTATGTATGCTGTCCAGTGATGCCGGGAAGAGCGTGTTGTGTGGTTGCCTGTTTTAACAACAGCACAAAACTACAGGCCTGGAATAAAACCATTTGTGAAATTTACAAACCTTTGTTGCACATTGACTGCCTTGTATAGGCTAAATATGATCTGTTAATAAAAGTTTATAAAAGTTATTAAAAGTTTTTTTTTTTTTCTTGCTGCTAACAGCCATATATAGGCCTACCCTTCCAGAGTATTTAAATCTCTCATCCCTCACATACACGTGGGATTCATTTTCAAATGGGAGAAAAATATACATACTTTTAAAAATGCTTATTAAGCAGTGTAAATGCAGACTAATAGATTAACGTAAAAAATATTAGACTTTTCGTGTCAAAATATACAATTTTTAAATGCAGTTGCAATCATTTTTAAAAGTTATAGTAAATCTTGCATTTCTGTTAGGGTTTCCCTTATTTTTTTGGTCTTTCTTAATCTTCTGCTCTCCCGCCGAGTCAACTTCCTTCATGAGAAATGAAAGAAAAAAAAACATTTTGTTGAGATTGGACTACCTCTGGGGTCTACTCAAAATTTTAATTCTGTCTTAATGACATAACAGCATGCAATTAATAATTACACAAGACCATTAATAAATTGTGATTGTTTAATTTGTATGTTCGCTCTATTTATTTATTTGTGCTATTTAAGTTTTTTTTTTTTTTTTAAGTTTGTAGGTGTCCAGGTACAGAAACCCTATAATTAAATGTAAAATAGTAGTGCAGTGCAGTCTTCAATGTAAAATAAAATATACAGTAGTCAAACCAAATATTTTTTTTAGACACCTTCAACATTTCTCACTTTATCACAGTTTATCTTAAATATTTGCTATAGATTAGAAAATGGTGTAAAATATGACAAGAACTGTAATTGTAATGGATTACAATCAACCAAAACGTCATACAACTGTAAGTATGATGATATTTACACAAATATCAATACTTTGTTGAACAATTACCAAGCAATGCTTAATTATGTTCAGTCTGTGGTGTAAAAAGTTCACATTAGCAATTAGTTTTTATTTAAAACATTTTTTTTTTAAATCAATTTTACTGGTAGTCCACCAATGTATGAATAATATTTTGGGTATAAAATGTCACAGTTTACTTTATTTAACTATACTCACTTGCATAAAAAGAACTATAGTGTCCTGCACCCACTAGTGAAACAATTTAAACCATTATATCTGGTGTCTGAATCATTCTTGGTTCGACTGTGGATTAATTCCTGTTAAAACTACAAAGAGCAGTGAGTAATTTTCTTTCTTTCATTTTCTTGGATTAATATTAAAGACAGCAGAGCTAGTAAATTAGGAGCGGTCACTTTAAGAGACAATGGAGCCATAATTCTTTCTACACTGTTGACTTTCGCTTAAGACATAACCAACAGATTTTTCAAAGATACTTTCCAAGTCAGGTATTTTTTTAATAATTTTATATATACTTGTTGGTAAAAGAAAAAGAAGAGGCAAATTCTGTGTTAAATCGGTTTGAGACTGGTTTCTGAGATATTTGGTGTCACTGGGCGGAGCAAACATGAATATTCATGAGTTTCAAAGCAACTGAAAAAGTACAGTGTGTTTTCACAGGATCACAAAAACTGTTCAACAAGGTAGGCTAATTAAGTTTCACCTTCGAATGAAGATAAGCAAACACAGAATATAATTTTTCATTTGTGGACTAAATTTTTTAATTGTTTGCTGTTTAAAATGTTTACTCAACGATTACAGCCACTTATTTGCCAGAGGCAGCCTATCGTTAGAATACGCTACAAGTAAATGGGCCAGCAGCTGTTAATAAAATTTTAATAAAATAAAATATTTTCTCATATTCCTCTGTTTTGCTAATAAAATTATGTCATTTGATAAGTATGTCGTTTGAAGTAGCATCAAAAACTGTAAAGTGAGAAATGAAGAACGATATAAAGACTCTTATGAAGTAACAATTATTTAACTTTTTTTTTCTTCTTAAAAAAGGTGTCACATAGAAGTGCCTACACTACAGTTCATCTGGAGAAGCTGATTGTTTGTGATTAATATGTTACAAATCAGCAGAGTTAGGCCCCGTCCACACGGAGACGCGTTTCTGTGAATACGCACATATTTTTTATCGGATAGGCGTTTCGTCCACACGGATCCGGCGTTTTCGCAAGGTGAAACCGCTATTTTTTGAAACCGGGTCCCAAAGTGGATAAATTTGAAAACGCCGTCTTTGCGTTTTCGTCTGGACGGCTAATCCGTATATTTTCTGAAACTATGACGTCATCAGCCCACGTCTCCCCCCTAGTCAGACAACTCTACGTCACGTAACAGCAACAAAAACATGAACAAACACTGAACGATTGTCTTTTTATTAACAAACATTAACACTGATTAATTGTTCCATGTATTGTTCCATGTTCGTTTGTGTACCACGCGATTGGGGTAAGCTCCGTCTCCGTGTGGACGGGGCCTTAGATAGTTGCACTTTTGCCTGTTATTTTGCAGAAGCTCTTCTAATGGGGTAGACTTACATTTTCTTAAGTTATATATGAGGCCTCTATTGCACACATGAAGACATGGGTAAACATCCTCAGAATTAACTTTTGTTTTTTTTTATCTGATGCAGGGGATGGTTGATGTGTACTTTATCAGTGTAGTAGTTAAACAAATCATATGCAAAATAAAGAACTTGTATAGCCTACTATTTGATACAAATGTTGTGTTATTTATATATTGTATTATTTTAAAGTTTTGCTACATTTTGTTCCTGAAATACACACTTTTGAAATCAAGATTATCAAAGGTAATCAAACCACCCTTACGGAAAAGAAGTTTATTCAAGTGTACTATTAGTATACTTCTATTAAACTAAAAATAGGAAAGTATACTTTTAGTTTACTTTTTATGTACTTCTCAGAAATGCTCTTTATGTACTTCTCAGAAATATACTTAAAATTACGTTTAAGTATACTTGACTTATACTTACAAAAAGTCTAAATATATTTGAGCTATACTCCTAGAATCTGTGTTTTCATTGTTTTATGGTAGAGGGTGCTAGTATGCATCTTCTGTACAAAATTTTCAAAAATACACAAGTGAAGAAGAAAAAGAAACACCACCCAGCAGGCACAGGACATCAATGTGACGTCAGGAAGACGTTGGACTCAAACTAATCCAACATCAGTCAGACGTCATGTTTTGGTTTTAAAATTAAAGTCGGGTTGACGTCTAAACCCAACTTAGTTTGACGTCAAACTCCGACATCAGACAGACGTTTAATTTTGGTTGGAATAAGCACCACACTGCAACAATGGGTGAAATGCATGGCAGCACATTAAATATCTCAAGATCTCAGAAGAGAAGGATTAAACAACTCCACAAACAGCATTACCAGCTTCACGTATTACTAACCAGACTGACTTTATTTCTGTCAGACGTCTACAAAAGCTCTTATTGAAAATTAACAGGGGTTAAACTCTAATGTGTTTAATTTCCATAACAGCATAACAGTTAAACACCATAACAGTGATTAGTGTTTCCATTAGTTGAGCTCTTAACACTTATTATATGTTTTGGCTATTGTGGCTGCTGTGACCCTTGTAGACCCAAGTAGACCCTTGTGTAGCTTTCAGCTTTTTTTTTTTTAAAACATGTATTTTATATTTATACAGGTGTGTAGTAAATGTAATTTATGTAATGCCTTCACCACAACATTTTAATTGTTAAAAGTTTGTAGAAAATAAGCAAAACATTTTATTTAAAAACTTGACCAATACACATTTGAGTCAAAATGATTTTCATTCGAATCTTAAATTCATCTCGAAGTGCACCACAATGCAGGATATGATTAAAGACAAAAATAAAGTGGATAACGACATTTTTGACACAACCTTTTTTCCTTTTTTCTTTTTTTTTTTTTTTTTACTATATAGTGCATTTTATCTACTAAATGTATAATTTTTCGGGCAAAAAAAATTATATAGAGATTAAGAATGTTTATATTCTAGTTCATGTGTATAAAAAAAAACATTCAGCTTTCATTTTGTTATTTAAAAATAATTTTTTGAATGATTGAGCAAATTATCTTGATATTGATATGCTGGTGCAGCAGTATATATTCCAAGGTGTGAATTTTATATTATGAAAAGAGTAACCAAGTATTTATCAGTATATGCTACAGAACTATTGGCAACATTATTGGCCCAATAGTGGATAGAAGAGAAGGAAGTAAATAACTCATTGCTTCTGATAGTTTTGCAGCATTTGAAAGTATAAAATCTGTCTGGTCATTAGTTAGGATGGCTATTATTAATTAAATATTCTGCAGGATGTATGAAATGAAAGTTAAGGGTATTTCTACACAATTCATTTGGGTTCCTGCTCATGTTGGAGTGGAGGGAAATGAGAAGGTGGATATGCTGGCTAAACAAACTCTAAGAATGAAGCAAATAGATTTACATATTCCTCTAAGTTAAGCAGAAGCTAAAGTATACATTAGAACATATACACAATCAGTATGGCAGATATACTGGAATTATCATGAAACAGGTAGACATTTGTATAATATACAAAAAAACTGAAGGAAATATCATTACACGTCTTTGAATTGGACATACTGGACTTAATAGTACATTATGTAGAATGTATACACTGTAATCAACAAGAAATAGTTAAACATGTATTACTTCAATGTGGAAAATATAACCATGAGAGATATCGCCTTATTCGGTCAATGAAGAAATTGAAACACCATGACTTTTCTTTGTCAGGTTTATTGGGGAAATCAGCTAACAAGATATATGATGACATTATTAAGTTTATAAGAGAATGTGAATTAAGTAAGAAAATATAGAATAAGGGGAAAAGAAAAAGGAAGAGAAAGATATGTACTGTCAGAGGTGGAAAATCCAGGGGCCAAAGAGTAAAAGTCCTGCCATATTTTTGTTCCACCCATGAACTCATCAGCCGATTTCATCAGAGGAGGAACCAAGTCATTCCTTCCAAGTCACAAACGAGTCTTGAGTCAAATCCCAAGTCCTCAAAGAGTTAAAGTTAATGAGATAATTAAGTGACTAATTAAATGATGATTGTGCATTAATGATTAACACCTGCTGTTATTGAGAATTACAGAGGATCAGATGGTGATGTTTTATGTACCCTATGCCAAGGGTACAAAAGCTGTAACCTTGAGGGTACACTCTCAGAAAATAAAGTACATAATTGTACCTTTAGGGGTACAATAGCTTGTCACTGGTGCTGTACCCTTGTGTTTTATACCTTAAGAGACCAGTTTTGTACAGAGGTGGGAAGTCCAGGGGCCAAAGAGTAAAAGTCCAGCAGCTGATTTCACCAGAGGAACCAAGTCATTCCTTCCAAGTCACAAACGACTCTCAAGTTAAATCCCAAGTCCTCAAAGAGTTAAAGTTAATGAGATAATTAAGTGACTATTGAATGTGCATTAGTGATGAACACCTGCTGTTATTGAGAATTACAGAGGATCAGATGTGGATGTTTTATTGGTTAAAAAGATGCCACCATCATGGAGATCAGTGTTTGGTTTAATTGTGCTCTTGACCCTTGACTTGTTGTGCTAGATCTTTCTCTGTAGCTCTGCATGGGTTGTTGTGGAGAAGACAGAACTGTGACATATGAAAAACATATAGTTACAATGGGCTGGTTTAACTATATCTCAAATATTTTTGTCTTCTTTCTTATCACATGTCTAGGTTTTGAATAATTCCAGTGAAACTACAGCATGCACACAAAAAAAGCATTGCTCTAATATTTACAGGATATGGATTTTTTTTATTTGTAACATAAAAGTTTGAACTCCAGTGCTTTACAGACAGACAGACAGACAGACAGACAGACACACACACACACACACACACACACACACACACACACACACACACACACGAACCAGCATATGAATCTCTACAATGGTGACAATCAACAAAATGCTTCATGTTGCAATACATGAATTACTCCCATAATGCACTGCAGTATGAATAATAATTTTCACCACTGTTGAGGATCACATGATACATGTTCATGGCTAAATGCCTAAATAAATTTTTTTTTCTTCATATTGAAGTGTTATAAAGCATTATATGGTGGCATTTGCATAATGAGATTCCTCTCTTTTTTGTGAAAGTGACATACAGTTAAGTGTGTTGACCCGTACTCAGAAATCATATTCTGTATTTTACCCATCCAAAGTGCACAGACAGAGCAGTGAATTCACAGCAGTTCTCTCTAACAACTAAGCCACGAACTCTTCTCATATAATCAAAAAATTTAATCAAGATCATACAGTCATCAAAAGCTTAAGTCACCTGCTAGATCAAGAGTTGTATCAGCATTGCACAAATGTTTGCTGCAAAACAATAATAAAATTGTATAGAAGCAAATTTGTGAAAACCACTTAAAGGCTCAAGATATCAACTGAAGCAGATACTCACCACAATTATGGTGGCAAAGTTTTTTTTTTTTTTTTTTTTTTTTCAATTGATTTCATCCAAGGCTGTGCTTAAAGTCAGTTGTCGTTCTTGTGTTTCTCTTTTCTTTAGTGATGTTGATTGTTGATTGTTGATTGTGCTCATCACTAATGCATCTTCATTTAATTAGTCACTTAATTATCTCATTAACTTTAACTCTTTGAGGACTTGGGATTTGACTCAAGACTCATTTGTGACTTGGAAGGAATGACTTGGTTCCTCCTCTGATGAAATCGGATGATGAGTTCATGGGTGGAACAAAAATATGGCAGGACTTTTACTCTTTGGCCCCTGGACTTCCCACCTCTGTGTACTGTATATGTGAGGAAGGTTTTTTGGCCCCCTCCCCTCTCTCCCCCTCTCTCCCCCATAGATAATGCTTAAATCTTAATCCAGTCCAGTCCAGTCCAGGTGGAGGTAATGCACCTATAAGCTGGTTTGCAAACCGGCAATAAAACACCAAAGAGGAAGAAAAGAAGAAGTCAGAACACCGGTCTCCTTCCAAGTGGGTATAACTGCAGACCGGAGATCTCCAAAATGGGGCGTGAACTCCAAAATGGGGCGGGGTCTCCTTTCGCAAAGACTTTAACCATTGGCTCTGGCTTCAGCCAATTGTTACTGACTTACATTTCAAAATAAAACTTTATAAATTAAACATTGTTTCTAGTTCATATAAAATAAAATATGCTATATACATAAGCCCAAAGCTTGTGACCAGTGGTGTTTGGACCCAAGTGTGAACCTCTGCTTCATGATGTAAAGGGAATAACTCAGGAGCCGTCCCAGCGGAGAGCAAAGATTTGACTCTGTCGCTTTATTTTAAGCAACGGGGCCGTCCCGAGGCATGAAATTTGCAGGCTAGGAGGGGGTAGTGATGCTGGGTGTAACTTAAAAGGTGCCATTGTCCGGTGAGTCTCATATTGCATGATCTTATTAACTGTTTATCTTCTGAACTGCAACTTTCTTTACCACGCTATTCAGCGCCAATCCTGCCATTCAGTAAATTTCACTGGTTAAGGTAAGGTGTGGGGTAGGTTTAGGGGTTAGCATCTTTTGTTGCATAGTGTAGGAAACACTTTAACTGACACAACCAATAAAAACTGCGGCGGAGTTCGCACTGAAGTGGATTGGTGGAAAAATTGTGCATGAGTGTCATGAGCCGTCTCTCAATGGGAGGAAGCCAAGCCTTATTTTGGAGCTACCGCCCCGTTTTGGAGTTCCTGCCCCTATTTGGAGATCTCCAGGCTGCAGTTATATCCTTCTTGTCTCTCTCTGCCATAGATACACTAGAGCCCCTTTCACACTGCACGTCAGACATGGCAAATTGCCGGAACATTGCCGGGTTGCCTTCTGTGTGAAAGCAAACACGTCCCGGGATTGATTCCGGCATTGAACCCGGGTCAGGGACCTAGTAACATTGCCAGGTTCAATCCCGGGACGAGCGCTGTGAGAAGAAAGGCCAGATCCAATGCCGTGTCGTAGTGAGGAGGCACGTTATCGCGACTCTTTTACTGGCTGTTTTGAAGGAAGATCAACATTCACGAAAAAAAAATGTGCAAACTGTAATGAATCAGAGATCAGTTAGTTCCTCTCTTTCCGCGCTGACGCCGAGATCGTTCGCTTGCTTCAGTGAAAGTATAACGTGCCTAACGTTTTCGACTCATACATTAATTCAATTCAAGTTTATTTGTATGGCGCCTTTTACAATACAAATCGTTACAAAGCAACTTCATAGAAAATTACGTTTCTACAATATTTAGTGGTAGCTTAAAAGTGGTGACTGTCAGTTTATGTGCGTATGACAGGATTTTTAGAAAATCTAATACAACGTAGTCAGCCAGACGATGAACATTATTAATATTATTAATAATTAATATATGATGCAGTCACACTTGTAGCAATATTTGTTAGTTCTGCTTGTTGATTCAGGGTTAGCATCATCTGGGGTCCTCTGAGGGTCAGCCTCATCTCCGGATCCAGACTGGAGCTTGTCTTAATCCTAGTTACGGCAAAACATAGAAACAAATAGAGACATCATTAGCATAGCTGCTGTTCCAACAAAGTAAAATTAATTAGATTAACCCAAGCTAAAGAATAAGAATGCACATTTCATCAGATGCAACTACACTCACAATTTAAGAGATACATTTTTTTAATGCTTGGCGAAAGAGGTGTGTTTTTAATCTAGATTTAAACTTAGAGAGTGTGTCTGAACCCCGAACATTATGAGGAAGGCTATTCCAGAGTTTGGGAGCCAAATGTGAAAAAGCTCTACCTCCTTTAGTGGACTTTGCTATCCTAGGAACTACCAAAAGTCCAGCGTTTTGAGACCTTAGGGTGCGTATGGGTTGTAACGTGGTAGAAGGCTAGTTAGGTACGCAGGAGCTAAACCATTTAGGGCCTAATAGGTAAGTAATGATAATTTGTAACTGATACGGAACTTAATAGGTAGCCAGTGCAGAGACTGTAAAATTGGGGTAATATGATCATATTTTCTTGACCTTGTAAGGACTCTAGCTGCTGCATTTTGGACTACCTGTAGCTTGTTTATTGACGAAGCAGGACAACCTAGAAGTGCATTACAATAGTACAGTCTAGAGGTCATAAATGCATGAACTAGCTTTTCTGCATCAGAAACAGATAACATGTTTCGTAGCTTGGCAATGTTTCTAAGATGGAAGAATGCAGTTTTGTAACATGGGAAATATGATTTTCAAAAGACAAGTTGCTGTCTAATATAACACCCAGATTTTTGACTGTAGAGGAAGCAACAGTGCATCCGTCTAGTTGCAAATTGTAATCTACAAGATTCTGTGTACTGTTTTTTGGTCCAATAATTAATATCTCTGATCTGAATTTAATTGGAAACAATTATTGGTCATCCAATCTTTTACATTTTTAACACACTCTGTTAGCTTAGATAATTTAGAAGTTGAATCTGGTCTCGTTGAGATATATAGCTGAGTATCATCAGCATAACAGTGGAAGCTAATTCCGTATTTTCTAATAATATTACCAAGGGGCAACAGGTATATTGAAAATAGAAGGGGACCTAGGACGGATCCTTGTGGCACTCCATATTTTACTGGTGATAAATGAGATGACTCTCCATTTAAATAAACAAAATGCTAGCGATCGGACAGGTAGGATCTAAACCATCTTAGAGCCTTCCCTTGAATACCTGTATAGTTTTGTAATCGATCTATGAGTATGTCATGACCTATGGTGTCGAACGCAGCACTAAGGTCAAGTAAGACTAGAAATGAGATGCAGCCTTGATCTGACGCAAAAAGCAGGTAATTTGTCATTTTAACAAGTGCAGTCACGCCCTGACCTTTACGGGTTGTGTGTGAAAGCACGCACATATCCCGGGTAATCCCGGCAGCCATATCACCCTGGAGCCCAAGCCTGTTTGCCCACTGAAGCTAAGCAGGGCTGAGCCTGGTCAGTAACTGGATGGGAGACCTCCTGGGAAAACTAGGTTGTTGCTGGAAGAGGTGCTAGTGACGCCAGCAGGGGGCGCTCACCCTGTGGTCTGTGTGGGTCCTAGCGCCCCAGTGTATTGATGGGGACACTATACTGTCAACAAGCACTGTCCTTCGGATGAGACATTAAACCAAGGTCCTGACTCTCTGTGGTCATTAAAAATCCCAGGATATCTTTCGAAAAGAGTAGAGTTGTGACCTCTGCGTCCTGTCTAAATTCGCCCATTGGCCTCTGACCATCATGGCATTCTAACAATCCCCATATCTGCTGATTGGCTTCATCACTCTGTCTCCTCTCCACCAGTAAGCTGGTGTGTGGTGGGCGTTGATATGGCACAATATGGCTGCTGTCGCATCATCCAAGTGGATGCTGCACACTGGTGGTGGATGAGGAAATACCCCCTGACTATGTAAAGCGCTTTGAGTGCCTAGAAAAGCGCTATATAAAATGTAAGGAATTACTATTATTATAAGGAGCCGTCTGCTCTGCTCTCTATAGCTCTTATGAATGTCATACAATGATCGATCTGCACAGCACAAACAGACAAAATCTGGATATTTTAGGCAATATAAAAATCCTGGGAAAATGGCTCATATGGTCACCCTATTAGTTACCCATTCGTTTTTGACATTTAGGAAAACCGAAAATGAACAGAATGTATTTATATCAATGTAATATGATCATAAGATGTTGGAAATGTGGACTTTGTTTTTTTTTGTTTTTTGGTCTCTATTCAATAGTTTTGTCTGACTGGCACTGTGTGACACTACACCCCCCTTCCTCAAATCTTGCCCTGGAGGTCCAATACACTGCAGAGTTTGGCTCCAAACATGATCAAAGCCACCTGCCTGTGATTTTCTAATGATCCCAAAGATATTGATTAGCATGCTCAGGTGTGTTTGATTAAGGTTAGAGCCAAACTCGGCGGGAAAGTGGATCTCGAGGTCCAGATTTGAGGATCCCTGCACTACACTGATTTAAGGGGGTTCTTTATGTTGCTATCATTAGATAATTTACAGTTTCCCATAGACTATATATAAATTTAATATTAAAGACACAGAGAAAATAAATAAATACATTTGCATACTTCGAGAATGAAGTCATAATATTGTAACGGTAACCCATTATTTTAAAGGACAGTTGTTAAAATGACAGCTGTGGGGCATTTCGTGGAATTGTTCTTCAGTATGGTTTCACAAACAAGGACATACTTAATCTTTTGGCACATCAGCATCACATTGTCATAAGTATCAGGACTGTAAAAAGAATATGCATCTTTTCCGCAGAAAGAACCAGCCTCAAATTTATGACGTTTTCCCTTCTTCCATAAAAATATAAAAACACAGTGTAACATTATGTTCTTTTATTGAAGAAGGATAAAACAAAGCAGGTAAACAATCAGCTTCTTTCGAAACTGAAGTCACACAGTGATGGAAAGCACAGAATCAAAGCATATTATACAACAAGAGGATAAATACACAGTCAAAGGTCTGTATATAACACACCCCACATGGAAAGGACCTATATGTGGATACATGCTCATATATGAAACCTATATGCAGTGTATATGCACATATATGCTGCATATATGCACATATATGATAATATATATATGCTGCATATATGCGCATATATGCTGCATATATGCGTATATATGCCACATATAGGCAACATTTTCGTGCATATATAGGAAATATAGGTCTCATGTATTGCTTCTTCATATCCATATATAAGCCCTATACATACAAGATATCTCTTCTATATAGCTAATGGCAGGATCTGGTCATTTTGTAGCTCATATCTCATTTTTGACTGTCATACATGATGCCTAGTTCATATTTTTTGTTTTGTACTATTTGATCTTGAGTAAATAAATAATGCACATTTCTACATTTTGGACTTTTATTTATGTTGCCTAGCAGCTATAGATTTTAATTTTACTATTATAGGTGAACATATGGGTGCATATATACGTGCATATATGTACCTATATAGGTATATGTATGCACATATGTGTGCATATATGTACATATAGTATAGGAAAACGGCCAATTTTATATATGTCACATTAAAAACCTATATTGAAACATATGTTTATATAGGTTTTTTCCATGCGGGACCCCGAATGTCTGCACACTGAAATAAATGCAGGGCAAATCCATACACATCAACTGAACAGAAAAATGAATGGATGCAGTAGCCTACACACAGTATAGCACAAACATCATAAGAGGCCAAATCAATAAAAACATAATAATAATTGAACACAAAACCCCCAATTTATTCTGCCACCGCAGGACATATTTGACCAAAATTTTAAGCACACATATTGTAACAGCCCCGTTGAAGAATAAAGGATTTAACTCATTCACTGATGATGTACTGTCTTTCCTTTTGTGTGTATTGTCCTTATAGACTTCACAACACAGTAAGAGCTAAAACAGATGAATAAACAATATTGGAAATTATAATGAGATCGTATACATAAAAATTAAACAACACAATCAACCTTACAGCAATAAAATTACGCAATTAACACTAACATTCATCCTAAACTATGTCAACAGAGACACATGCAATATATATGTGTTACGTTATGTAAGAGCATAAATGAATCTTAACTACCTTGTTCTCCTTTCCAACCAAGTGTCAAGCAACAAACTCAAAGTAAACAAAATACTGAAAATAAAACAACAATCTGATGCATAAATTCACTTAAAAGTAGGGCTGGGCGATATATCGAACGATATGATCATGCGCATCTAATCAGTAAAGCTGCTTCCGTGATCACCGCTAAAATCTCCATCACCTGCTTATAATTGGAGTGGCATTTAATAGACAGCAGAGGTGGGACTTTCAAGTCACAAGCAAGTCTTCAAGTCATATCCAAGTCCTCAAAGGGTTAAAGTTAATGAGATCATTAAGTGACTAATTAAATGATGATTGTACATTAGTGATGAACTTCTGCTGTTAACAATCAACATCACTGAAGTAAAGAGAAACACAAGAACTACAACTGAATTTAGCCACAGCCTTCAACTGAAAAAAAAAAGTAAAAGAAAAAAAACACACTATGTCACCATAATTGTGGTCAGGGTTTGCTTTAGGTAGTCTCTTGACCCTTTTACTAATTCAAAGAAATTGGATTCAAAACAATTTCAATATTCTTGTCTCTCTCTGCCATAGATACACTAGAGCCCCTTTCACACTGCACGTCAGACATGGCAAATTGCCGGAACATTGCCGGGTTGCCTTCTGTGTGAAAGCAAACACGTCCCGGGATTGATTCCGGCATTGAACCCGGGTCAGGGACCTAGTAACATTGCCAGGTTCAATCCCGGGACGAGCGCTGTGAGAAGAAAGGCCAGATCCAATGCCGTGTCGTAGTGAGGAGGCACGTTATCGCGACTCTTTTACTGGCTGTTTTGAAGGAAGATCAACATTCACGAAAAAAAAATGTGCAAACTGTAATGAATCAGAGATCAGTTAGTTCCTCTCTTTCCGCGCTGACGCCGAGATCGTTCGCTTGCTTCAGTGAAAGTATAACGTGCCTAACGTTTTCGACTCATACATTAATTCAATTCAAGTTTATTTGTATGGCGCCTTTTACAATACAAATCGTTACAAAGCAACTTCATAGAAAATTACGTTTCTACAATATTTAGTGGTAGCTTAAAAGTGGTGACTGTCAGTTTATGTGCGTATGACAGGATTTTTAGAAAATCTAATACAACGTAGTCAGCCAGACGATGAACATTATTAATATTATTAATAATTAATATATGATGCAGTCACACTTGTAGCAATATTTGTTAGTTCTGCTTGTTGATTCAGGGTTAGCATCATCTGGGGTCCTCTGAGGGTCAGCCTCATCTCCGGATCCAGACTGGAGCTTGTCTTAATCCTAGTTACGGCAAAACATAGAAACAAATAGAGACATCATTAGCATAGCTGCTGTTCCAACAAAGTAAAATTAATTAGATTAACCCAAGCTAAAGAATAAGAATGCACATTTCATCAGATGCAACTACACTCACAATTTAAGAGATACATTTTTTTAATGCTTGGCGAAAGAGGTGTGTTTTTAATCTAGATTTAAACTTAGAGAGTGTGTCTGAACCCCGAACATTATGAGGAAGGCTATTCCAGAGTTTGGGAGCCAAATGTGAAAAAGCTCTACCTCCTTTAGTGGACTTTGCTATCCTAGGAACTACCAAAAGTCCAGCGTTTTGAGACCTTAGGGTGCGTATGGGTTGTAACGTGGTAGAAGGCTAGTTAGGTACGCAGGAGCTAAACCATTTAGGGCCTAATAGGTAAGTAATGATAATTTGTAACTGATACGGAACTTAATAGGTAGCCAGTGCAGAGACTGTAAAATTGGGGTAATATGATCATATTTTCTTGACCTTGTAAGGACTCTAGCTGCTGCATTTTGGACAAGATTCTGTGTACTGTTTTTTGGTCCAATAATTAATATCTCTGATCTGAATTTAATTGGAAACAATTATTGGTCATCCAATCTTTTACATTTTTAACACACTCTGTTAGCTTAGATAATTTAGAAGTTGAATCTGGTCTCGTTGAGATATATAGCTGAGTATCATCAGCATAACAGTGGAAGCTAATTCCGTATTTTCTAATAATATTACCAAGGGGCAACAGGTATATTGAAAATAGAAGGGGACCTAGGACGGATCCTTGTGGCACTCCATATTTTACTGGTGATAAATGAGATGACTCTCCATTTAAATAAACAAAATGCTAGCGATCGGACAGGTAGGATCTAAACCATCTTAGAGCCTTCCCTTGAATACCTGTATAGTTTTGTAATCGATCTATGAGTATGTCATGACCTATGGTGTCGAACGCAGCACTAAGGTCAAGTAAGACTAGAAATGAGATGCAGCCTTGATCTGACGCAAAAAGCAGGTAATTTGTCATTTTAACAAGTGCAGTCACGCCCTGACCTTTACGGGTTGTGTGTGAAAGCACGCACATATCCCGGGTAATCCCGGCAGCCATATCACCCTGGAGCCCAAGCCTGTTTGCCCACTGAAGCTAAGCAGGGCTGAGCCTGGTCAGTAACTGGATGGGAGACCTCCTGGGAAAACTAGGTTGTTGCTGGAAGAGGTGCTAGTGACGCCAGCAGGGGGCGCTCACCCTGTGGTCTGTGTGGGTCCTAGCGCCCCAGTGTATTGATGGGGACACTATACTGTCAACAAGCACTGTCCTTCGGATGAGACATTAAACCAAGGTCCTGACTCTCTGTGGTCATTAAAAATCCCAGGATATCTTTCGAAAAGAGTAGAGTTGTGACCTCTGCGTCCTGTCTAAATTCGCCCATTGGCCTCTGACCATCATGGCATTCTAACAATCCCCATATCTGCTGATTGGCTTCATCACTCTGTCTCCTCTCCACCAGTAAGCTGGTGTGTGGTGGGCGTTGATATGGCACAATATGGCTGCTGTCGCATCATCCAAGTGGATGCTGCACACTGGTGGTGGATGAGGAAATACCCCCTGACTATGTAAAGCGCTTTGAGTGCCTAGAAAAGCGCTATATAAAATGTAAGGAATTACTATTATTATAAGGAGCCGTCTGCTCTGCTCTCTATAGCTCTTATGAATGTCATACAATGATCGATCTGCACAGCACAAACAGACAAAATCTGGATATTTTAGGCAATATAAAAATCCTGGGAAAATGGCTCATATGGTCACCCTATTAGTTACCCATTCGTTTTTGACATTTAGGAAAACCGAAAATGAACAGAATGTATTTATATCAATGTAATATGATCATAAGATGTTGGAAATGTGGACTTTGTTTTTTTTTGTTTTTTGGTCTCTATTCAATAGTTTTGTCTGACTGGCACTGTGTGACACTACACCCCCCTTCCTCAAATCTTGCCCTGGAGGTCCAATACACTGCAGAGTTTGGCTCCAAACATGATCAAAGCCACCTGCCTGTGATTTTCTAATGATCCCAAAGATATTGATTAGCATGCTCAGGTGTGTTTGATTAAGGTTAGAGCCAAACTCGGCGGGAAAGTGGATCTCGAGGTCCAGATTTGAGGATCCCTGCACTACACTGATTTAAGGGGGTTCTTTATGTTGCTATCATTAGATAATTTACAGTTTCCCATAGACTATATATAAATTTAATATTAAAGACACAGAGAAAATAAATAAATACATTTGCATACTTCGAGAATGAAGTCATAATATTGTAACGGTAACCCATTATTTTAAAGGACAGTTGTTAAAATGACAGCTGTGGGGCATTTCGTGGAATTGTTCTTCAGTATGGTTTCACAAACAAGGACATACTTAATCTTTTGGCACATCAGCATCACATTGTCATAAGTATCAGGACTGTAAAAAGAATATGCATCTTTTCCGCAGAAAGAACCAGCCTCAAATTTATGACGTTTTCCCTTCTTCCATAAAAATATAAAAACACAGTGTAACATTATGTTCTTTTATTGAAGAAGGATAAAACAAAGCAGGTAAACAATCAGCTTCTTTCGAAACTGAAGTCACACAGTGATGGAAAGCACAGAATCAAAGCATATTATACAACAAGAGGATAAATACACAGTCAAAGGTCTGTATATAACACACCCCACATGGAAAGGACCTATATGTGGATACATGCTCATATATGAAACCTATATGCAGTGTATATGCACATATATGCTGCATATATGCACATATATGATAATATATATATGCTGCATATATGCGCATATATGCTGCATATATGCGTATATATGCCACATATAGGCAACATTTTCGTGCATATATAGGAAATATAGGTCTCATGTATTGCTTCTTCATATCCATATATAAGCCCTATACATACAAGATATCTCTTCTATATAGCTAATGGCAGGATCTGGTCATTTTGTAGCTCATATCTCATTTTTGACTGTCATACATGATGCCTAGTTCATATTTTTTGTTTTGTACTATTTGATCTTGAGTAAATAAATAATGCACATTTCTACATTTTGGACTTTTATTTATGTTGCCTAGCAGCTATAGATTTTAATTTTACTATTATAGGTGAACATATGGGTGCATATATACGTGCATATATGTACCTATATAGGTATATGTATGCACATATGTGTGCATATATGTACATATAGTATAGGAAAACGGCCAATTTTATATATGTCACATTAAAAACCTATATTGAAACATATGTTTATATAGGTTTTTTCCATGCGGGACCCCGAATGTCTGCACACTGAAATAAATGCAGGGCAAATCCATACACATCAACTGAACAGAAAAATGAATGGATGCAGTAGCCTACACACAGTATAGCACAAACATCATAAGAGGCCAAATCAATAAAAACATAATAATAATTGAACACAAAACCCCCAATTTATTCTGCCACCGCAGGACATATTTGACCAAAATTTTAAGCACACATATTGTAACAGCCCCGTTGAAGAATAAAGGATTTAACTCATTCACTGATGATGTACTGTCTTTCCTTTTGTGTGTATTGTCCTTATAGACTTCACAACACAGTAAGAGCTAAAACAGATGAATAAACAATATTGGAAATTATAATGAGATCGTATACATAAAAATTAAACAACACAATCAACCTTACAGCAATAAAATTACGCAATTAACACTAACATTCATCCTAAACTATGTCAACAGAGACACATGCAATATATATGTGTTACGTTATGTAAGAGCATAAATGAATCTTAACTACCTTGTTCTCCTTTCCAACCAAGTGTCAAGCAACAAACTCAAAGTAAACAAAATACTGAAAATAAAACAACAATCTGATGCATAAATTCACTTAAAAGTAGGGCTGGGCGATATATCGAACGATATGATCATGCGCATCTAATCAGTAAAGCTGCTTCCGTGATCACCGCTAAAATCTCCATCACATAATTGGAGTGGCATTTAATAGACAGCAGAGGTGGGACTTTCAAGTCACAAGCAAGTCTTCAAGTCATATCCAAGTCCTCAAAGGGTTAAAGTTAATGAGATCATTAAGTGACTAATTAAATGATGATTGTACATTAGTGATGAACTTCTGCTGTTAACAATCAACATCACTGAAGTAAAGAGAAACACAAGAACTACAACTGAATTTAGCCACAGCCTTCAACTGAAAAAAAAAAGTAAAAGAAAAAAAACACACTATGTCACCATAATTGTGGTCAGGGTTTGCTTTAGGTAGTCTCTTGACCCTTTTACTAATTCAAAGAAATTGGATTCAAAACAATTTCAATATTGTTTTTGCTACAAACATGTATGCATTGCTGAATCAAACCTTGTAGTGGCAGATGATCTTATGCTTTTTCTGCTTATAACTCATGATGACTTGGACATCATGAGATAGTCTTCTTTGGATTGTTGACTGACATTCATCTTTTACCAGAGTTGGGACTTTCAAGTCACAAGCAAGTCTTCAAGTCATATCCCAAGTCCTCAAAGGGTTAAAGTTAATGAGATAATTAAGTGACTAATTAAATGATGATTGTGCATTAATGATGAACACCTGCTGTTCTTCAGAATTACAGAGGATCAGATGTTGATGTTTTATTGGTTAAAGTGATGCAACCATAATGGAGATCAGCGTTTGCTTTAGTGGGGCTCTTGACCCTTGACTTTCATGTTAGATCTCTTTATGTAGCATTGCATGAGGTGCTGTAAAGCAGAGAGAAGAAATTAATCTGTATGTGATAGGTGGTCAGATTACAATCAAATGAACATTAGCTCTATTTAAGTTTACCATAATCAACCCAGTAAATCAACACTATGGAAAAAAAATTAAAGTGAATTTTAAATCTACTAAGTGCATACAAAATTTGAAAAACTATACTCTGCAGGCACACACAGAGATCAAGAACCAGCATATGACTCTCAACAGTGGTGACAATCAACAAAATGTTGCATGCTGGGTAAACCTTAATAAAAACTCCCGTCATGCACTGCAGTATGAAAAATTGTCACCACTGTTGAGGATCGTGTGATAAGTGTGTTTGTCTAAAAACCTGAACTGATTGTCTCCTTTTGTGTCTTTCAACAATGAAGCATTGTGATTTTTTTTTTTTTACTTCAGTTCAGTAATAGCTGAGTGTCAGTCTACTATCCAAAGATAAACACAATTTCATGATGTTCAGTCATCATGAGTTATAAGCAGAAAAAGCATAAGATAAGATGTTATTGCAAGGTTTGATTCAGCAATGCATACATGTTTGTTGCGAAAACAATATTGCAATTGTTTTGAATCAAATTGGTTTGAATTAGTAAAAGGGTCAAGACACTACTTAAAGCAAACCCTGACCACAATTATGGTGGCATAGTGTTTTTTTTTCTTTTACTTTTTTTTTTCAGTTGAAGGCTGTGGCTAAATTCAGTTGTAGTTCTTGTGTTTGTCTTTACTTCAGTGATGTTGATTGTTAACAGCAGATGTTCATCACTAATGCACAATCATCATTTAATTATTCACTTAATTATCTCTTTAGCTTTAACCCTTTGAGGACTTGAATATGACTTGAAGACTTGCTTGTGACTTGAAAGTCCCACCTCTGATAGACAGAGCCGTAGATCGCTGACAAGCCACGCCATATCGCGTTCATTATTAGTGATGGGAAGTTCGATTCTTTTCCGCGAACCGGTTCTTTCGGACGGTTCGATTCAATAAACCGGTTGAAAAAACCGGTTCATCGGTTCTTTCACGCTCGACGTAATGACGTCATTGGCGATGACGTAATGGCGTCACGTCTATCAAACATTCAAATATATAAAGTCATTAATCATAACTTTAGTCAGTTAAAACCTCATAATCATGAAAAGTTTACATTTGAGTTTTGCAACAACACCTAAATACAGTAACAGCAATAATGTGCATATGAGGATTTAAGTCTTGAAGATATAAAGTAAATAAATTAGGTGTCATCAGCGCAGAAACCATGATCCACTTACTAAACATAATCCATTGCGATGTATTTGTTATTAAATGAACTTACGTTTCGCCAGATTGCCCTTCATCCAAGCCCTCAAAATACCCGCTCATAACGTTACTAGTACAGAATCAGAATCAATCACCAAAAGAATCCCTTCGGTTCAGACATGCTGTGAGTCAGTTGGCTTCACGCTGAATCGCGCATGCGCAGTATCATCAGTTCATCGGTTCTCAATTCGGACGCGTCCGACAGAAACGATTCTCGGTTGAGTGTACTGATGATCCGAAAACCGATGCAACCGGTTCTTGACTCGAGAACGAGAATCGCTCTAACCGGCACGTGCTGCAGTTCAGTGTCATCAGCTGCTTTACTCATGTTCATGTTCTGTTTACTACAAACTCAATTTGTGAATGTCATCATTAACTATAAATACAGTGCAGATATCTCATAAATCATCCCTTATTCCTATTAAACATAAGAGTCTTTAGAGTCTTAATTATTGTCCAACTTCCCTGAAAACCCATTTGGCCTATACATTATATACAATATACAGATTGGAAACATTATTCTAAAAAAAATAATAATAAAAAAATCAAAATAAAATATAGTTATTTTATCACACTTTCCGATGTTTAACAAAATACTTACAAAATTACACGCATGCGCAGTATCATCAGTTCATCGGTTCTCAATTCGGACGCGTCCGACAGAAACGATTCTCGGTTGAGTGTACTGGTGATCCGAAAACCGAAGCAACCGGTTCTTGACTCGAGAACGAGAATCAGCTCATCGGTTCTCAAATCGGACGCGTCCGACAGAAACGATTCTCGGTTGAGTGTACTGGTGATCCGAACACCGAAGCAACCGGTTCTTGACTCGAGAACGAGAACTGCTCCAGCAGTGGGCGTGTTTGTTCATTATCTGGCTCGGCTCAGTGTTCATCTTCAGTTCGGTCTTCACAGCATTTCATTCAGTGTACTGTTTGAGTAAATGGATTACCCCGGGATATTGGTTTATTCTGACTCAGAGGGAGTGTCAGTCACGTTAAAAAAGTTAACAGCTTAAGTAATTTGTGGATTTATGCTTATTGGAGACGTGAACCGTTTCAAACGATTCAGTTCGATTTGGTGAACTGGTTCAACCGGTTCACTAAGAAGAACCGGTTAAATTGAACGATTCGTTCACGAATCGGCCATCACTATTCATTATCGAAGGCGATTCATCTGCGATAATGAACGCGATATGGCGTGGCTTGTCAGCGATCTACGGCTCTGTCTATTAAATGCCACTCCAATTATAAGCAGGTGATGGAGATTTTAGCAGTGATCACAGAAGCAGCTTTACTGATTAGATGCGCATGATCATATCGTTAGATATATCGCCCAGCCCTACTTAAAAGTGTCCTTAATTCCTAACGCCGTGTGCAGTCTCCGTCTTTGCTCGCTCTCTTTCTCCGTATTGCGCGCTCTCCGTGCATGAGCGGGCTCTGAGCACTTCCGTCAAGCCGCCTTTCAAAATAAAAGTCTCTATCGGTTAAATAACTTATAGAGTGTAAAATAACATTACAAAATATAACAAACAGTTGACTAATATTAAGAAAGGATATAATTAAATAATATAAGAATAATATATAAATCCTGAAAACTAATTAAATAACTGAGGGTTATTTACACATATTAACTAGAATAATTCAACACTTATCATAAGGGAAGATTGTCGGATTGTCCCAGTCCATGGCTGGTGGCACTCTGGGGGCCCTCTCCTTCCACAGAGCAGGCCACATTGTGGAGGACCACCTTTTGTCACCACCTTTCACCCCACTAGCCACGGCCCTGATGTTACGAATAAACCAAATATTTTTAATTGTTACCTCAGGTCAGATGAGCAAGAAGGCGCCTTTCTTTGGCATGGCCGCTGCTGCGTCACATTTGTGTCAATTTTATTTGTTAGTATATGTCTCTTTTATGGTCATATTCTCCTTGCCTTTACAACTGTGTCACCGCTGTTCGGATATAGGCCGTGTCACCCTGATGAACATTGGAGTGTATATGAAAAGACTCTGTAACAGCTGGGAGAGTTATAGTCAAACTTTTCCACCCCCGTTGGTGTGTGTACCCGGCCTATTTGATTACCGATTTTTGCTTCGGGGCCGTGGAAATCCCAAGAAGAGACGAAGGAGAAGGGGTTGCAGAGCTGGCGTTCCGGGTCGGGACGAGCCTGTCTTTGCGGACGGGGGTGCCCAAGCTTCGCTGCGGGCGGCGGCCGCGGTGGCTGCTGCCAGTTTTCCCCCGGGATATATGTGCTAGTGGCGCTCTGTTCCATGGTCGCCCTCAGCTCGTCCTGCCCATTGGACGAGATCCCCTTTGGTCATCGTGGGGCGGTGGTGGAGACGCAGTTAGGAAACTGCAGTTTGTGGCTGACCTCCCTGACCAGCGATTGGCCGCACGACACCGCTGGAAACCACGTGACTGTACCAGGTGTTTGCGGCCACTACAACTTGCTAATAAGGAGGACGGTCTGCCATCATCGCTCCGTTTAGCGCTGCTCAATGCTCGACACTAATAAGGTGCATGCCATCAACGATCTTTTCACCATGGAAAAGATGGATTTTATGTTCCTCACAGAAACGTGGCAAAAGGATATGGAAGCTGTTCATTTAAATGAGCTCTGCTCAGTGATTGGGACACCTCAAACTTTTTTAAACATGCTATTGTTGAACCTGTTCTTAAAAAGCCCAGTTTAGACCGATTGCAACCCATAAATTATAGGCCTATATCTAAATTCCCTTTCATGACTAAGAGAAAGTGGTAGCAGAGCAGCTTACTACTTTCTTAGAGATAAATGATATTTTTGACAAATATCAGTCAGGGTTTCGTAAAAAACATTCTACGGAAACTGCACTGGTGCAAGTTTCAAGTGATATTTTGATGTCAGCTGATTCTGGAAGCATACAGTGTTAGTTTTACTGGACCTTACATCTGCCTTTAACACTATTGATCACACTTCAGGATCTATTAGGGATAATTGGATCAGTTTTAAAATGGTTCTCAACTTACCAGTAGAAGTTTTAGTGTTTTTATAAATCAGATCATGTCAGATACTGTAGGTTTGTCGAGTGGTGTTCCTCAGGGTTCTGTCCTGGGACCGATTCTTTTCCTTATGTATATACTTCCTCTAGGACAGATAATTAGCCAGTTTCAGGATGTCTCTTATCACTTGTATGCAGATGACATTCAGTTATACTGTTCTTTTAAGCCTACTGAGTTATAAATTATCATCTTTAATCAACTGTTTGAGTAAGATCAAGAAGTGGCTAAATCATAACTTTTTAATACTGAACTCAGTCAAGACTGAAACCTTAATCATTGCCCCTTAGCAGAGCATCCCTCAGATAAAACAACATATCGGTGCCTTAGGTTCGTCTGTTCAGCCGAGTCTCAGGAGCTTAGGTGTTGTTTTTGATGTGGCCATGTCTCTGGAGAAACACTCGAAGCAACTTATTAAAAACTGTTTCTTTCAATTAAGGAACATTTCTAAGATAAGAGCCTTGGTGTCAAAGGCCGAGTTGGAGATGATCATTCATGCTTTTATTTCATCTCGTTTAGACTATTGTAACTGTCTTTTTATATGCCTTAATAAGAAGGATCTTTGTCGTCTCTAGACTGTCCAAAATTCAGCTGCTAGGCTTTTAACCCACACGAGTAAAAGGGCACATATTACTCTTATTTTAGCTTCTCTTCATTGGCTACCAGTGAAATTTAGAATGCACTTTAAAAATGTGGTTCTAACATTTAGAGACTTACAAGGACAGGCGCCCCCATACATCTCTGACCTGATACAGCTGCGTACGTCCTCACGTAGTCTGAGATCAACAGACCAGAGATTTTTAGTTGCCCCCCTTACTAGAGGTGTGCGATACCGCTAGATTTGGTATCGATCCGATACCAAGTAAATACAGGGCCAGTATCGCCGATACCGATACCAATACCAATACTTTTTAATAATTAAGGTGGATGCGTCTTCAACCTAAATCTAAATGAATTTTCATGACTTTTAATTGTTTTTGTGATTTGCATTTTGGGTTATTAATCAGTACTACAAAAGCTTTTGTTCAGAAACAACTTTTGGTTACTTCTGTTTTATTTAAATAAACAAAGTTACAAAATTATTACTTCACAAATATAAAAAAAAAAAATGTAAAAACAAATTCTCTTTTCAAGTAGCATGTAAATAAGAATGTTTCTCCTCTTTAGTGCACTTCTTTTCAGGATTTTTTTTTCTAAAACAAAGTCACAAAGTTTTACTTCACAATGTAAAACAAATTCTCCTTGTACAAAATTCCTGAAGCCGACATCTTCCACTATGGAAAGAGCCTTCAGGTCCTTCACAATCATTTCTGATAAGTGCCTTGTAATATCCACTGCTCTTGGAGAATCAGCTATTGATAAAATAATAAATAATAAAAATAATTAAGTCTGGTGCACATTTATGTGTAGTTTAAATATAGAAACTAGTATCACTTTCACAGCTAACACAAAAAAGGGTAGATCGGCCTGAAAATACAGCCATACAATGCTCCTCTTTCTCTCCGCCTCTGACTGACTGCTGTTAGAAATGCGCGGCTGAGCGGTGCGCGCGCCTGACTGCTGGTGGTAGCCATAGACAGTAAAAGAAAGTAGCGCTAGTGGTGAGTCACGTGACGGTACAACACAGGAGAGGGGGAGGAGAGCAGTGTCGAGCACGAGCAGCACTCTTGAGAGCTTGCTCTGCTCTGTGACAGTAGCAGCATTTTGACAAACACGGCCAGGTCGCAAAACGAGAGAAACTGAAACTTAAGTATCGATATTTTCCCGTTGGTATCGATCAATACCGATACCAACGTTGGTATCGATATTATCGATATTAGTATCGATCTGCCCACCTCTACCCCTTACACATTTTAAAACTAGAGGGGACCATTCGTTTCAAGTTGTGGCACCTCGGTTGTGAAACGCTTTGCCTCCTTCCATATGCTGCTTGGATTGTGTGGAAAATTTTAAAATCCAGTTGAAAACTCTTCTTTTTAAAGAGGCTTTTAACTAGACTGTAGGGTGGCCTTATGTGTACTTCTGTTTATTTTTGATTATGTGCTGTAATGCATTTGTAATTGTTGTGTATTCTACCTATAGTTGTGAAGCACTTTTTTATTTTTTATCTGTGAAATGTGCTATACAAATACATTTTACTTACTTGCAGTGTGTTTCTGTGCTGTTACGCTGATTTAATCTCTCATAAAGATATGCACACAGAGTGAGCCTCAACAGCGCGACCTTGATACCAGAAATACACTATCCTCTATCAATCTTTGTTTACATTAAATGTTGAGAATAATAATTTTCGCGTTTCGATGCCTGATTTAATCGACGAAAATAAAAAATAAACATACAAATAAATAATCTTAATCAGTGCAGGCGCAACACAGGAGTGACGGCACGCTAGCGGCATCTGTTGGTCAAAGCCATGCAGGAACAGCGCAAACATTGCTTTGTTCTGTAATCTAAAGTGTATAATACTATAATCTGCCATTAAATAACATTTTAAGATAAATTATCTGCATGTAGGCTTTTGTTCATTTGTAGCACTTACCAAGGGGGTCCTACGCCTCTGCATATACTTCCAAAGAACATATCCAAAAATATCTTAATCATTCAGACTTGCTAGAATGTTAAAGAATGAATGTTTAAAAAAATAATAATAATAACTCACTGTCTTGGGGGGGGGGGAGGGGGGGGGGGGGGGGGGGGGGTTGGGGTGTGCAACAATACATAGTGCTGAGTTCAGATTGCTATGTGTGTGCAGATACACAGAGCATGATTTAAAGACAATGGGTCTCATTCATGAAACATTCGTAAATATACGAGTAAATATGGGAGTGATTTGCGCATAAAGAGACCTTCCCGAAAACTCTTCTCCTGATTCACAAATACTTCGTAAACGTCAGATGTGATAGTGAAATGTGTGTGTGTGTTAATGAATTCCAATCAGTCGTAAATGGGACGCGCGTGCACGCTCATTCTCAATTTCCATAAATCCCGCCTATTAAATCCGACTTACAACTATATATGAGCATCATATTATGACACCAAATGAAGGATTTCAAAGTGTCTTCTCAAAAGCGTTTGAAAAAGAAAAATTTCTCAGCTGCAGAAATTGAAGTTTTATTATCAGAAGTTCATTCAAAACGCCACATTTAATTTTCAAGCGTACATAGCGTATCAGGTCCTTAAAAAAGGAAGCTTGGCAGCATATTACAGATCCTATTACTGGCTCTCATAATAAAAGTAAAAAAGAAAAACCGTATGTAATTACTATATATAATATTTTTTTTCAAAATGCTATATAAATATGTACCCGATTAAGGTGAATTAAAATGCAGCCTTATTAATGAGCAAAACGTTCAGATGTTAAACGCACTATTTACGCGTGGCTGGGAGCAGGTGTAGATTTCTTTCGTACCAACTAACATTTGGAAAATACGAACATTTTAATGAATCCGAAAATTTACGCCAGAACCACTTTACACACGATTTACACATAAATTCGTTCTGCTCGTGTTTCATGAATGAGACCCTTTGAGTATATGAGTGTTACAGGATAGGTGAGAGGCATGTCCATGTTGTGAAGTCTGATGGCCTGATGGAAGAAGCTACTCTTAAAGAGACTAATTTTTACTTGCCTGATGGCAGCAGACTGAACCGACAGGTAACAGGATGTCCTGGATAATTTTAACACACCCGTTACTGCGTTGTCTGAGGATGTAGGGAGGATTTACTAGACATAAACCACACCACAAGTGTGAACGTTTTTTTTTTTTTTTTACTGGGGGTATTTGTTTTTAACATTTCACAATAAAATCAATTAACTTTTTTTTCCCGGACATCATTGAGATACTGTGTCTTGAATCACATGAAAAGTCATTACATGCATTTCTGAAGGCATTTACAAATTTTAGACAGTTTAAGGAAAATATTACTAGTTTATTTTGAACATGGGGCTTTAATAATAAATGTTTAATTTACAGTCACATGGAACTATTTTTTTTTTTTTTTATTAAAATCAAATATTTCTAATACTGCAACATAAGAGACTAGTTTAAAAAAAACATTACAATCATTTGATGGTAGTGCGAATATATATGTATACATAAGTATATAAGTACATATATGTATTACATATTTAGTCAACATTTGAAGTGGATCAAAACCAACCAAATTCCAATAACCATTGTCTTGGCACAACTTGAATTACCATTTTTGATCCACTTCAAGTGTGTGTTTGTGTGCGTATATATGTATGTGTGTGTGTGTGTGTGTATATAATTATATATACATACATACATATATATATATATATATATATATATATATATATGTGTGTGTGTGTGTGTGTGTGTGTGTGTGTGTGTGTGTGTGTGTGTATTTTATGGGTAGTGTATGACATGAATTAAAACAAAACATTAAATCAGATTTGATTATACCTTCAGAAACCGTGTAATAATCAGGCCATCATTTAATATGAGTTAGCTTAATTGTGCTTCAAGTATGGCAATGGTCAAAGACAAAATGTTGCAAACCACTGCACTAGAATAATATAATATTTGATGTTAAAACTCATGGTCTGTACTTGTTTCTGTTTGCAGGTCTTTGAAACTGTCATCTTTTATTATACTCACTGTTTCAAATCCTGCTTTGGTTAGTATGGAAATGGGAATTCCTTCAGGGGATTTTATGATAGCACCGAGGACCCAGACTGCTGTTTCATGTGTCAGTAATCCATTGTCAATTACATGCATTATATGCCAGTGCTAGATTGTCAGTTAATTAATGCTTCACCAAATAGATATCTATAAATGCCAACTTGTTCCTCTATCAAAAATAACTGAACAGTTTCAACCAAATAAGTAACAGGGAAATAATTGTGTCCTGGCATATTATTGATTATTCAAAATATTCAAATTATTCTAGCATAACCCTTTTCATTATCAATTGCAGCCAGGGATACTTGGGAAAACAAGGTTGCTGCTGGAAGAGGTGTTATTGAGGCCAGCAGGTGATGCTCACCCTGTGGTCTGTGTGGGTCCTAATGTCCCAGTATAGTGAGGGGGACACTATACTGTCAAAAAGCACCATCCTTCGGATGAGATATTAAAACGAGGTCCTGACTCTCTGTTTTCATTAAAAATCCCATGACACTTCTTGTAAAAAGTATTTTTTAGAGGTGTAACCCTGGTGTCCTGGCAAAATTCTCTCCACTGGCCCTTGTCAATCATGAACTCCTAATAACCTCCATCCATTGAATTGACTCTATGACTCTCTCTCCTCTCCTCCGTGTAGATGGTGTATGGTGAGCGCACTGGCGCTGTTGTCCTGTGACTGCCATGGCATCAACCACTCTCAGCTGAGTAGAATTATCTTTTTTACTTATACTACTATCCATTTTGTGAAATTATAAATCGACAAAGGCTACTAGCTGAAAGCCAGTGCTTAAGGGAGTTGTTCTTTTTCAGTGAGGAGAGACCTCCCCATATGGTTGTAAAGCACTTTGTGTGAACTGCAATACACAATAAAGCACTATATAAATGTCTCATTCATCCATACACTAACATCTCGCTGGTAGCATCAGTCTGATTTGAGGACATCCCATTCTCCAGTCAGAGCAGAGTCAGAGCAGAGTCAGGGCAGGGAACTTGATCCACCTGTGAAAACAGATTTACAGAGAGCAAAAGAAACAGTAAAAGACTGAAGTTTCACTTACACAAACACTACAGACTAGAGAACACTAATAGTTTTTAAAAGAAGTCTATTCTGCTCACCAAGCCAGTGTTTATTTGATCAATTATAAAGTAAAAATTGTGAAATATTTATATAATACATATTTATATTATATAATAATATTACAATTTAAAATAATGGTTTTCTACAGTAGGTGAATATACTGTAAAATGTAATTTACTCCAGTGAACAGAGATGAATTTTGTCACATGATCCTTCAGAAATCACTCTAATATGCTGATTTGCTGCTCAATAAATATCTATTATTATTAATGTTGAAAACGTGTAAAATTTGTTTCATGATTCTTTAATGAATAAAAATTTCAAAAGACGAGCATTTATCAGAAATGCAGAGCTTGTGTAACACTACACACTACATTCAAAACTCTAATTCAGCAATGCATACATTAATCAGAAGTGACAGTAAAGACATTTAAAATGTTAGAAAATATTTCTATTTGAGCTAAATGCTGTTCTTTTGGACTTCCTATTCATTAAAGAATCATGAAAAAAAGAAAACTGTTTATAGTTAAACGTTTTTCAAAATCTTTTCACACAATACATCTTATTTTCAATTCTGTTAAACCATCTGTATGAATACTCACCATTTTTTTCTTTTCTGATGCTTGTGATCACAAAAACAGCAGCAGCAGCAGCAAACAGGACACCGACAAGAGCACCATAATGTTTTCTTGCTACAGCAGCTGAAGACAATCCTGAATCTGAAACAGATGAAGCCAGACAGTCATTGATATTTAATCAGGAACTGATAATCAGTTTTATAAAAATTTTTGTCTGATATTTACACAGCTGTATGATAAGTTTAACTGTTAAATGTTGCCATCTGTTGAGTTCTTGAGGAAGAGTCCATTAAGTTCTAGTTCAAACACTTTATTGTCATTGTTTAACAACAAAATTACTTGTGATAACCCACAGGTGCATTTAAAATCGAGAATCAAAAGAAAGACAATTTGAAAGCAGAGTTCAAACCGGTTACATTACAGTAAATAAATACAAAATAATAGTTAAGAAAAAAAATTTATACAGAACATTGAATTAATTTAAAAGGAAAGTATTAAACTCTATTCAAATATTTCAAAGGAAATAGTCATTTCAAGTAAATGGAAAACTGAAAGCGAAATTCAATGAATTAGTAATTCAGTAGAATGACTAAATAATACTTACTAATGACGGCAACACTGAAGCTCCTCATGATGCCGCTTCTGCTGCTGGTTATCTCTAGAACATATTCTCCAGAGTCTGTGTTTGTGATGTCTCTGATGGTCAGAGATCCAGTCTGATGATCCAGCTTCAGTCTGTCTTTGAATTTCTCTTCAGCGACACAATGAACATCTGTACAGCTATTAATGTCTATACGAGTCTCATTAAAATACCACATGATCACATCATTTGCTTTTCTTCCTACTCCAGGATCTAAAGTGACAGATTCTCCCTCCTTCACTGACTTTCTCTTCATTTGATCTCGTTCAGCAGCAGAAACATCTGAAACACAAACCAACAGATGACTGTAGGTTATTTTTGATAATAAAAAAAAAAAATAGAAAAAAACAACTAACATTGTGATTACATATTCTTTCTTGATTATCAGACTGAAAAGCAACATATATTCAAGTTATTTTATTCTTGCTCATAAAGAAATTATTTTACAGACATTATTTTGAACCAAATCATTAATTAAACAGATGACAATTAAAAGGTAATGGATGGGTGACAAAATGTAATCTCCACCAGAACAGAACATTGCAGATTGTTTTGAACTAAAAGTAACAGCTCACCAAAATAAAATTCGGTTT
The DNA here is from genome assembly GCF_003368295.1 of Carassius auratus. Classification (NCBI taxonomy): domain Eukaryota; kingdom Metazoa; phylum Chordata; class Actinopteri; order Cypriniformes; family Cyprinidae; genus Carassius; species Carassius auratus. The sequence goes on along the minus strand of NW_020525469.1, from coordinate 156,495 downwards.
GCAGTCTTATTGTAAGTGATGTACAGTATCTTATTCTTAATGATGTTAACTGAATTTGACAATTTCACTTGAGCAGCAAATGTGTTTTTATAGCAGCATGTATGGCCTTTAAAATGTATATTATGGTTGCACAAAAAAAAATGTCACATACTGCTACATAATAAACACATTGATTAGTGATGTGTCGTTCTTGAACGATTAGTTCATTTAGAACGAATCTTTAATGTGTTAATGTCTCGGGGAGTGATTCGTTCAGTCGCGCATGCGCAGTATTCTATGGGCTCTGTTATGCTAGTAGTAATTCGCCTGTGTCAGTCAATGCCATCTTGAGCCGGAAAGAGAACTGATTAGTTCATCTCATGAGTCTTCGGGTCGAGTCGTTCCTTAATCATGTGACCGAACCATACACTAAACCAATGCAGTCTGAGCCGGAAGTATAGTTCATCTTTTGGGTCTTCTGGTTGTTCGTTCTTTTGTCCCGTGACGTGACAACATTACAACCTTACAAATGGGTGCATAGTACTTATTATTTTTTATTATAATTTTTGGTTATGCTTTAAATTTTGTCCATATGATGGCGAAATCACTTTGATTAAAATATGTTTTTTCTGTGTTTTTATTTATTTATTTTTTTACAGTGGATTCTAATCTTAAAAAATGACCTTGTTGTATGATTTATGTCTTTTGAGTTCACCCTTCAGATTAGACTATAGAACTGTAGTGTTACTTGTTTAGGATTCAAAATGTTCTTTGCTTTTAACACCAGCGGTGCCAGGGGGGGTCTTAGGGGTTCTCAAGACCCTGCCAAAAAACGCCTTGACCCCCCATTTGACCCCCCACCCTCTTCCTGATTTTATATATATATATATATATATATATATATATATATATATATATATATATATATACGGGATAAATGTAAAAAATGTTTCTCTTCAAACTACGCAGAACAATAATATATAATAAATATTTCGAAATTTATTCGTACACTGAACCGAAAACCGTTTCTGTCGGACGTATCCAATTCGAGAACCGATGAACTGATGATACTGCGCATGATTCAGTGTGAAGCAGACTGACAAGGAGCGCGTATGAATTGAACTGATTCTTTTGGTGATTGATTCTGAACTGATTCTGTGCTAATGTTATAAGCGCGGGTAAACCGAGGGCTTGAATGAAGGGTATGGGATTATAATCCCGCCAAATGTATTGCAGTCACAGAGCGAAAAATAACAAGCAAAGATCAAATATTTAAAAACAAGTGTAAAATAATAACGCACAAAACCGAAAAACAATTTTTTTTTTTAATAACAAAAAGCGCAGTCATGGATCGAAAATAATAAGCGTAAATCAAAAATGTAAACGCATTTAAAATTATATTGCACAAAACTGAAACATGAATTCAACATTTTCCAAATCTCAAACAAAATCAGGTTTCCTGCTCATATGATTTTTTTTTGTGTGCTTGTGGTTTTTTCCCCTTTGCTCATTTCCACGTTCTGCGCTTGCGTTTCTAAAAGTTGCAGTTTGAGATTCATGCAGGGGCGGATCTACCGGGGTGGCATAGAGTTGGCAGCAACGAATTAAAAGTTATGGCCAATTTGAACATTTACGCTCGCAAATCTCCAATGTGTGACTGCAGTGAATGCTGCAGCACGAGAAGACGCAAGAGCGGCAAGAGACTGATTTGTTTGGAAAACAAACAAAAAAAAGTGCGCGCAAAATGAGGGAACCAGGAGTCGCGAGGAGACACAGGAGGAAAGAGGTAAAAATGGATTATCTATCTATCAAGAAATGAAGCTATAATGAAAGCACAGTGCTAGCCTAGTTCTGTAGTACATGATATGTTGCCCACTTTTAAAAAGCATGAGGATATGTAACAACTTCGTTGTGTCATAACTTTCACACTTTCATTCATAAATTCGCCCTGTCTGTGTTTGCGAAGCGACAGGGATTGAATCGCGAAATTCAGTCACAAATGGAACTTGCTGTATAAAGCAGAACGTCACAGAATTCGGCCATTTTTGAAGGAATAAATCAAAAGTAGGCTGTACATTTAATCAAATATCGATATGGACTAGTGTCTCTGAATATTAAAGGTGTTGTTATACATGTCTCTGGGAATGAGCACTCAATGTGTGCTCTACTACACACACACACACACACACACACACACACACACAGAAGCACGCGCAGTGTTTTCATCTTTTCACTCTATTGACACATGTGCACGCTAGCGAGGACACCATTTCATTTGATAAAACTATCGTCATTCATTCGTTTCGTATACACAGACTGACAGAAACTGCGATGTCTTTACGACAACCTGTCAAAATAAAATTTTGTAGGCCTAATAGCTAATAATAATAATAGTTTATTAAAAAAACACAGAAACTCTGTCTACCCACCTCTACAATGTCTAGAACCCACCAAAATAAAAGTTTGGTCTAACTCAAAAAAAAAAAAGTAAGGATTTGCACTGTAAAATATACTTTAAAACAATCTACTAAAACTTTATTTTAAAGGAATATCATACATGGTTTCCTAGATGTTTTAATTTAAACTTGCCAAAACAATAACACCATATTTTTCAAAAACAATTTCTAAAAGTTCATTTGTACTTGTGCCTATAATGTTTATTTATTATTATTGTCAGCTAAACAGTATGCTTCCCCTCTCACACATTGGCCACTCATCACCTGTGTCTTAACCTTAATGCCTCTCCTGTGATAATGCCCCTTACTTCTACCTATTAAGCGAGATCACATAGTATGGTCACTTATTCCTTATATGAACTGTTTCAAATGCAAGACATTGATTGCATGAGATTAAGTTTGTAAATGGCAGCCTGTGCCCTTTTGTAGTGTGTACATATACTATTTATCATGAAACTGTGATAACTGTGACTAAATTCAGTATACAGGTGCTGGTCATATAATTAGAATATCATCAAAAAGTTTATTTCACTAATTCCATTCAAATAGTGAAACTTGTATATTATATTCATTCAATACACAGAGACTGATATATTTCATGTTTATTTCATGTTTAATGTTTATTTCCTTTAATTTTTATGTTTAAAACTGACAACTAAGGAAAATCCCAAATTCAGTATCTCAGAAAATTAGAATATTGTGAAAAAGGTTCAATATTGAAGACACCTGGTGCCACTCTCAAATCAGCTAATTAACTCAAAACACCTGCAAAGCATTTAAATGGTCTCTCAGTCTAGTTCTGTAGGCTACACAATCATGGGGAAGACCGCTGACTTGACAGTTGTCCAAAAGACGACCATTGACATCTTGCACAAGGAGGGCAAGACACAAAAGGTCATTGCAAAAGAGGCTGGCTGTTCACAGAGCTCTGTGTCCAAGCACATGGTGAAAGGAAGGAAAAGATGTGGTAGAAAAAAAGTGTACAAGCAATAGGGATAACCGCACCCTGTAGAGGATTGTGAAACAAAACCCATTCAAAAATGTGGGGGAGATTCACAAAGAGTGGACTGCAGCTTGAGTCGGTGCTTCAAGAACCACTACACACAGACGTATGCAAGACATGGGTTTCAGCTGTCGCATTCCTTGTGTCAAGACACTCTTGAACAACAGACAGTGTCAGAAGACTGGACTGCTGTTCAGTGGTCCGAAGTTATGTTCTCTGATGAAAGTAAATTTTGCATTTCCTTTGGAAATCAGGGTCCCAGAGTCTGGAGGAAGAGCGGAGAGGCACACAATCCACGTTGCTTGAGGTACAGTGTAAAGTCTCCACAGTCAGAGATGGTTTGTGGTGCCATGTCATCTGCTGGTGTTGGTCCACTGTGTTTTCTGAGGTCCAAGTTCAGCAACCCCGTATACCAGGAAGTTTTAGAGCACTTCATGCTTCCTGCTGTGGACCAACTTTATGGAGATGCAGATTTCATTTTCCAACAGGACTTGGCACCTGCACACAGTGCTAGAGCTACCAGTACCTGGTTTAAGGACCATGGTATCCCTGTTCTTAATTGGCCAGCAAGCTCTCCTGACCTTAACACCATATAAAATCTATGGGGTATTGGGAATCGGAAGATGCGATATGCCAGACCCAAGAATGCAGAAGAGCTGAAGGCCACTATCAGAGCAACCTTGGCTCTCATAACACCTGAGCAGTGCCACAGACTGATCAACTCCATGCCACGCTGCATTGCTGAAGTAATTCAGGCAAAAGGAGCCCCAACTAAGTATTGAGTGCGGTACATGCCCATACATGTTCATACTTTTCAGCTGGCCAAGATTTCAAAAAATCCTTTCTTTGTACTGGTCTTAAATTATATTCTAATTTTCTGAGATACTGAATTTGGGATTTTCCTTAGTTGTCAGTTATAATCATCAAAACTAAAAGAAACAAACATTTGAAATCTATCAGTCTCTGTGTAAAGAATGAATATAATATACAAGTTTTACTTTTTGAAGGGAATTAGTGAAATAAGTCAGCTTTTTGATGATATTCTAATTAAATTACCAGCACCTGTATATACGTATGCCATATGTTGCCAGCGCCACCCCTCAAAAATTCCTGCCCCCTTCTCGCCACCCCATCAATATTTTTCTAGATTTGCCCCTGGTTTCATGTAAATCAGGGCAGGCTTCAGCGTCACCATTGGCCGCAAGTTCTAGATTGACAGCTGCGCCTCTAGCCAATCAGTCCAAGGGGAAGATGACGCCACTCCAATGCGACTCGTGGCTGCTGTGGCAGGTGTGTGTGTGTGAAGTAGAGGGTGACGGTGACACGGGAGTAGATTTTCAAAACTCTCCCGTCCCACTCCCGCAAAAAAAGATCCCTTACCGTCCCAATCCCACGAAAAAAACTGGGGGAAAATCCCATCCCATTTCCCATAATGACTCACGATCTCTCCCTCTCCTATGTTGTATTTATTTATTTTTTTCTGCCGGAATCTGACAGTGAAAAAATACAGCAGAGATCACAGCATACCCACTTTAGTTAAATAATTTTTTTGTTATTTTATTGAACTGAAAGCAATCTTAAACAATGCACATTGTGCATTTCACAAACATTTTCTATTTTATTATTTTTAATTTGAGTATAGACATTGCACTCTGAGAGTGGCACTCTCTATAGATTTATTTTTCATACATGGAGTTTCTCGCTCAAGTTCACATTTTAAGAGCAAGTGAGAGCACTGGTGCCTCCATCTGTCCTGCTGTTCAGTGTCCACACTTTTCTGCGCAGCGCAGGCTTTTGAGATACAACAAACATGTTTTAGAAACACACGGTTATAACAGCCAGAGAAAAGACTAAGACAGAAATCAAGGGGTAAAGAGCTCAACTAAAGCAAACACTGATCTCTAACATGGTTACTTCAAATGAAACAATAAATCAACATCTAAACCTTAGTTCATTCTCAATAAGATCTTCTGTAGACGTCTGACAGAAATAAAGTCAGTCTGGTTATTAATAAGTGGAGCTGGTGATGCTGTTTGTGGGGTTGTTTAATCAGATCTTGAGAGATTTCATGTATTTTATTTCAGTTGATTTCATCTAAGGCAGTGTCTGAAGTCAGTTGTAGTAGTTCTTGTGTTTCTCTTTTCTTCAGTGATTCTGTTTGTTAACAGCAGCTGTTCATCACTAATTCTCAATCAGCACTTAGTTAATCAATTAATTACTTAAATGCAAAGTTTTAAAACTTAAATGGTTTAAATCAAGGCAATCTTTTTACTCAAACGGTTTGCGTTAAGTATACTTGTCGGGTTTTACAGTGTAGCATATTTTTAAAACGTATTTACATATAAAATGTATGTTTATTTGCAACGGTTATGCTAACAACAATAAAAAAATAAAAAATAAACATTTATAACAGTAAAACAGCGATCGACATCTGCTGACGGACACATGCTGCAGCTGAAGATAATGAGGAAATTATGTCGCTCCTTTAGCAAAGTGCTTTCCTAACGACTACTTAATGGCACGCACATGCCCTACTCACTCCAAAGTCCCCACTTCAAGGGGATAGGGATGATCACTTCCATTTGGAATTTGCCCAGGAACCGTTCGGTACCGGTACTAGTACCGGCACACCCCTAGTTCCATGTGCCCCTTTTATACTTTGAGCACCTGCCCCTCCAAAGGTGTCTGCACGGCCCTGTTCAGAGGGACTGTCAGCCACGTTAAAAAAGTTAAGTCATTTGTGGATTAATGCGTATTGGAGACGTGAACCATTTAAAGCACCAACCCTTTAAAGTTTGAGCATATTGTTTGTAAACTGCAATTGATTAATTAATAACAGTTAAAAGTAGTTGATATGCTGTGTTGTTTTTGTTGTTTAGTAGCAGTAATATGCAGTTATTAGCCATGTCCACTGTATTTTTGTTGGTTTTCACGAGACCCCCCTTGAAATGACCAGGACCCCCCATTGCCACCCCCCCCCCCCCAAATCAAAATTGTCTGGAGCCGCCACTGGCTTTTAACTTATGTCATTATGTCCTTTTTGAAAAATCTTCTTGTACATATATTAGACCAAAATGTCAAGTTTGCCTAGGAAAAGCAATTATTATACCAGCAAACTCAAAATTGTATTAAAAATGAACAAACTAGGCCATAAATACTTTGTATTGCATCACTAACATTAATGTGACTTAAACATACATAAACTAGTTTTAAAACACTAAATTACTCACCATGGAGAGTAACACTGAAGCTCTTTGCGATGTTACGGCTGGTGATCTCTACTTTATAAACTCCAGCATCTGAAGTGTTGATGTTTGTGATCGTAAGAGAACTGTCTGTCAGCTTCAGTCTGTCTCTGAATCTCTGGGGACACTGATCATCTGTACAGATTTTATACTTATCTCCATTGATAAAAGCTATACGAATTTTATTAAAATACCATGTCATTCTATCTTCTTTGTTTATGTTAACACCAGTGTGTAGAATGACTGAATCTCCCTCCATCGCAGACACTTCATCTGTATCATCACCAGATACACCTGAAGAAGAAACGAACAGTTAAGAATAAATAAAATATAGGGCAGTGGGACAAAAATATACATGATTAGTGATGTGAAAATGCATGTGCGTGTGATTTTATTAATAAATAAAATGAGTACTTAAGTCTGCATTCAAATTTCAGTTTGAAGTTTTCACAACCTAAACAAGATTGATAAATCACTCAACCTGTCCTAGAAAACCGAAAAGTAACTTCAATGTTCAATAATCATGGCTGTAACCAGCTTTGAGCTCAATGAGGTCTAAACCTTTTTTATATTCACCATTAAAATGTATTATCTGAATAACTTATTACCCATTTAAAAGTCATCCTGAGAGTGTCTGCGTGTACAACCCCTGGCAAAAACTATGGAATCACCACACTTAGGTGTTCACCCAAATGTTTTACTTTTTAACAAATAACAAATGACAAAAAAAAAAAAAAAAAGTTTACTTATTCAACACTCTGGTTATGTAAAACATACCTCAAACTAATTAAATTAAAATATTTCAATTAATGCAAAATAATTTTACATCTCAACTATCAAGTAGAGAAAAAAATGGAATCAGCTTGTAATTTCTATAATGCTTCATTCATATCTAAAATGCTAATTAGTCAGCAGTTAAAAGAGAGTGCTTCCAGACCCTAACAAGCAGTTGGAGACTTGGAGTTGACTAACTGAAAGGAAATATGATTCCTACAGGAGAGCGGTCAGTTGAAATGATAGAAAGGACTATAAAACTCCTTCAAGAGGGAAATCCAATACAGAGTGTAACAAAAGAAGATGGATGTTTGTTGTAAGAATAAACAAAATGGAAACATTATCAAATGAAAACAGAGGAACCAAGGATGATAATGCTCAACGAATGAGCGTGGACAAGAACTGAACTATAGGCCAATTCAGAGTAGACGTCACAGTTACATCACTTGCAGCTGCATGCAATTTTTTTCTGCGTTTCACTGGTTGCAGAAAAACACTGGGAACAATTGGAGGTAAATGGGTAAAATCCATGGAATTTAAAATCCATTTGAAAATGACATCTAATCGGCAATATTTTTAAACCTAACAATTTTATACTATATCCGTCTAATTCTATAATTCTAAAGGGTATTCGCTTCCGGGTTTTCTCCAACCATGATGCACGGGCATCCTAAATGTCAAGTTTACAAACCTTAAATTGGTCTATAAGAAATCATCTGAATGAATTTACATATATTATACAGCTCTGTCTCTTTTAAATATATTTTATTTAGTGTATATAATAGCTACAACAATAAAACAAAAACTGAAATGATACATTTGAATGCAAAGTAGTATAGTATTGTAGGATAGGCCTAACGTTACATACTGGACCAAATTCGCCGTTTTATCCGGTGAACGTAAGAGACTGTAAATGTCTTACCAGGCACTGGAAAGAGGTGCAAACATCCTACCAAAAAGGCAAGAATCGCCTTTATCAATTTCATTCTGAAAACCAACTCCGATTTCATTGAACAAAATGTCGACTTTAAGTGAAAGTGAAAGCGTGCGCCAAATACGAAACAACACTTCTTAAATTCATGTCGGAGCTTTCATTGGTATTTATCCAAAAGTCTTCGATAATATGAGACTTCTTGGTGAGAACTCGCTGAAATCTAATAAAAAAACTCAAATCTCGCAAATCCGCCTAACTGAAGCCAAAGTTTTCGACCACAGCCTTCTTCTTTGACGTTCAATGGCGAATGGCAAACTGTTCTTTTTCTTCTTCTCCTTCTTCTTTGGAGTTTTACGGCAGTTGGCATCCATACTGTTGCATTACTGCCATCTGTTGTCTCACTCTAACTTACTCAATTTTAAAATTTTAAACTTTAAAAGAAAATTAAAACAATATCTCCGTCCTTGGTCATTATTTCCATATGTTACTATATATTTAACATTATATTCTAATATACCTATTTCCCGTAGCTGATTCTTAAACTCTTGCCTTTCTAGTATATATTTCTTACATGATATAAAGATGTGATTAATTGTTTCCTCCTCCTGACATTCATCACGTAATCTTGTTGGGTGTTTTCCTATAATATGAAGAGTTTTGTTTAACTTACAATGTCCAATCCTCAGTCTGTTTATTATGACTTGTTCCTTCCCTTGTCCCCCTTTCTTACTTTCCATACCTATCACATTTTATATCATGTACAGATGTCTCACTTTGATCTCATTATCCCACTGCTGCTGCCATTTATGCATTATCTTGTTCCACACTAAACTCTTCCCTTCTGTTTTTGATAATTTAGATTTGACATAAACATTTTCTTTTTTGTTGTTGCTGCTTTTGCCAGTCTGTCTACTCTCTCATTTCCCTGTATGCCCACATGTGCTGGTACCCACAAATACATGATGTTTTTTTTTTTTCCATGCCCACTTATTCTTGAGTTTGTAAATAGAATCTCATAAAGTAATTCCTGATGGTTGCTAGTCACACCAGACTTTATACTCATGAGGGCAGATACAGAATCACTACATATTACAACGTTATCCCATCCGGATTGTTCAATCCATTCTAATGCTAGTAATACTGCATATAACTCGACTGTATACACTTAAAGGGTTAGTTCGCCCAAAAATGAAAATGATGTCATTAATAACTCACCCTTATGCTGTTCCAAACATGTAAGACCTCCTTTTATCTTCGGAACACAGTTTAAGATATTTTAGATTTAGTCCGAGAGCTCTCAGTCCCTCCATTGAAGCTGTGTGTACGGTATACTGTCCATGTCCAGAAAGGTAAGAAAAACATCATCAAAGTAGTCCATGTGACATCAGAGGGTCCGTTGGAATTTTTTGAAGCATCGAAAATACATTTTGGTCCAAAAATAGCAAAAACGACGACTTTATTCAGCATTGTCTTCTCTTCCGTGTCTGTTGTGAGAGAGAGTTCAAATCAAAGCAGCTGGATATCCGGTTCGAGAACGAATCATTCAGTTCACCAAATCGAACTGAATCATTTTAAACGGTTTGCATCTCTAATACGCATTAATCTTTCACTAATCTTTAATACTCCCTCGGAGTTCAAACAAACCAATATCCTGGAGTAATGCATGCACTCAAACAGTACACTGACTGAACTGTGAAGATGAACACCGAGCCGAGCCAGATAACGAACAATAGACTGACTCGTTCACGAGTGAAGAACCGGTTGCATCGGTGTTCGGATCACCAGTAGTTCTTTCGGACAGTTCGATTCAATAAACCGGCTGAAGAAAACGGTTCACCGGTTCTTTTGCGCTCGACGTAATGGCGTCATTTGCGATGATTGCCCTTGATTCAAGCCTTCGGTTTACCCGCGCTCATAACTCTAGCACAGAATCAGTTCAGAATCAATCACCAAAAGAATCAGTTCAGTTCAGACGCTCTGTGTGTCGGTCTGCTTCACGCTGAATCACACATGCGCAGTATCATCAGCTCCTCGGTTCACGAATCGGACGCGTCTGACAGAAACGGTTCTTGACTCGTGAACGAGTCAATGTTTTGTTCGTTATCTGGCTCGGCTCGGTGTTCATCTTCAGTTCTCTTTTCACAGCAGTTCAGTCAATGTACTGTTTGAGTACATGAATTACTCCGGGATATTGGTTTGTTTGAACTTAGAGGGAGTTTCAGCCACATTAAAAAAGTTAACATCTTAAGTCATTTGTGGATTAATGCGTATTAGAGATGCGAACCGTTTAAAACGATTCAGTTCGATTTGGTGAACTGAATGATTCGTTCGCGAACCGGATATCCAGACTGCTTTGATTTGAACTCTCTCTCACACAGACATGGAAGAGAAGACAATGCTGAATAAAGTCGTCGTTTTTGCTATTTTTGGACCAAAATGTATTTTCGATGCTTCAAAAAATTCCAACGGACCCTATGATGTCACATGGACTACTTTGATGATGTTTTTCTTACCTTTCTGGACATGGACAGTATACCATACACACAGCTTCAATGGAGGGACTGAGAGCTCTAGGACTAAATCTAAAATATCTTAAACTGTGTTCCGAAGATAAAAGGAGGTCTTACATGTTTGGAACAGCATAAGGGTGAGTTATTAATGACATCATTTTCATTTTTGGGTGAACTAACCCTTTAAGCTGTCAGATGTTCTTTTGTTTACTCCCTCACAGTGTTCAAATTGAGGGGTGGGGGGGGGGGGTATAAGGCCCAAAAAAATGACCTTGGGGGGTTCCCCTGGTTCTTCATTGAAAGTAAAATGGAAACTATATTTGACATAGTCCTATCTATTTTTTTTTTATCAAAGAATAGATTGATAGCTGGCCCAGTGGGTGCTGGGATTTGATTGGTTAGCTGGGCCAGTGTGTGCTGCGATTGATTGGTTAGCTGGGCCAGTGTGTGCTGCGATTGATTGGTTAGCTGGGCCAGTGTGTGCTGCTACTGATTGGTTAGTTGGGCCAGTGGGTGATGTGATTGATTGGTTAGGTGGGCCAGTGGGTGCTGTGATTGATTGGTTAGCTGGGCCAGTGGGTGCTGCGATTGATTGATTAGTTGGGCCAGTGGGTGATGTGATTGATTGGTTAGGTGGGCCAGTGTGTGCTTTGATTGATTGGTTAACTGGGTCAGTGTGTGCTTTGATTGATTGGTTAGCTGGGCCAGTGTGTGCTGTGATTGATTGGTTAGCTGGGCCAGTGGGTGCTGTGATTGATTGGTTAGCTGGGCCAGTGGGTTCTGCAATTGATTGGTTAGCTGGGCCAGTGTGTGCTGCGATTGATTGGTTAGCTGGGCCAGTGGGTGCTTCGATTGATTGGTTAGCTGGGTCAGTGTGTGCTGTGATTGATTGGTTAGCTGGGCCAGTGTGTTCTGCGATTGATTGGTTAGCTGGGCCAGTGGGTGCTTCGACTGATTGGTTAGTTGGGCCAGTGTGTTCTGCGATTGATTGGTTAGCTGGGCCAGTGGGTGCTTCGATTGATTGGTTAGTTGGGCCAGTGTGTTCTGCGATTGTTTGGTTAGCTGGGCCATTGGGTGCTGTGATTGATTGGTTAGCTGGGCCAGTGTGTGCTGCGATTGATTTGTTAGCTGGGCCAGTGTGTACTCTGATTGATTGGTTAGTTGGCCCAGTGTGTGCAGTTATTGCTCGGTTAGTTAGGCCAGTGTGTGCTATGATTGATTGGCTAGCTGGACCAGTGTGTGCTGCGATTGATTGGTTAGCTGGGCCAGTGTGTGCAGTGATTGATTGGTTAGCTGGGCCAGTGTGTGCTGGGCCAGTGTGTGCAGTGATTGATTGGTTAGCTGGGCCAGTGTGTGCAGTGATTGATTGGTTAGCTGGGCTAGTGTGTGTGTGGCAGCACTCTGCGCCTGGTCGTGAAATGTCATGCCCCTTACCATAGTCACCTGCTTTGAGCTTCAGTGCAAAAACAAATAATCCTGAGCACGATTTAAACCTGAATGATTGTAACCACTCTAAGCTTGTCTGTCTTGGGATAGCTAGCCTGTTTCTGACATAGTGATAACACTTGTTGTCTTCTCTAGTGCAGCTCAACCAGATCTCTTCCCATTCGTCAATCTTTGTGATATCACAAATCCTGGAAAATATGCGTTGTAGTTCAAACAAGTCGTTCGTTGTAGTTTTTGAAAAGTGATTTCTGGTAAATAAAATATCTCATTTTAAAGTGGATTTTGTAACTTTGCAGATAATTTTTCAAACAGCAAGCTCAAACAGCAACACTAAAGACTAACTAAAGTTGAACATTTATAAAGCATAATAGGATCCCTTTAAGCTCAATAATTTACTGTTGTGTAAACTCCTATTTGGGTCAAATTCTATTTTACCAAGTTTAAAAGACAACTGTGGAAATGGTAATGTTCTGAAAGTTAATGAACAGGAAAAACAATAAAAAAAATGTAAGTGTTACATGTCTTTGCCATTGCTAATCCTAATCACAAATACTACACAGTCTTGTTTCTGGTGATTGTTTCCATGTCTCACTGCAAAACTGAAAAGCAGAGTATGCAAGGTTTCAATGATTCATGGATCCATTTCATTTTTTACACTGCAAAGCTGTTCTGTGAGGCTATGAACTGTGTGCTCTTAACAGCAGGCAAGAAAGACACTTTCCACCTACAAACTAAACCTCAAACCAATGGCCATCATCATGCACAAACTGTTTGTCCACCCAACAGATCAAACTGAAGAAAACCAACCACAGCAGGTTTCAGTTTGACTCAGAAAATGAGCTGCTTGTCACACCTCAGACTGGCTATGCAATTTGCAAAAACTCAATGATCATAAAACTCTTTTAAACCATTTATTTCATCATTAAATTTAGGCTGACTATTCTAATAATCATATGCAAAAAGTTCTACTCCTCTATTTGTACGTATTTAACATGATCAAACATGGAATTTTAAATAGATTAAAAAAATCTATCCATCTTCCATTCGATTAAGATTTTTTGATAATAGGTTTCCGACCATTCACAGGTAAAGTTATCTTAATAAATGTTTTTGGCCTGTATTATATATGACTGTACATTGATTGATTTATTAAACTAAATTAATTAAATGTACTTCCATTCAATGTGTGTGTCTGTGCGCACACTGGGAGGATCAAACTCTGTCAGAGGAGGACTCACACACCAGAAAAACGGTTCGAGTGTTAGCAGTTATTAGATCAGACACTGAACTGGTAAAGAAAATGTTTCATGCACTTGCTTTATTCTGTTTTGGCTGGTTGCATCTGACTGGTAAGTTATAAAATCATTCTTACAACTTAATTTCTTTCTATTTCAGCGCAATAAAGCAGCTGCTGGTTAAGAAGAAATAATCTTCATTTTCTGTTGCTTCCCATATAAATCAAATCAAACTGAGATAATGTTGTAAGATATAGTTTTTTTTTTCCTCAGGTCTTTTTTGTTTTATATGAAAGTAATACAATTCTCCAGCAGAATTAAAATATGTTATTGCTTTACAGGACATAATTTTCTAATGCATTAAAGACTACATTATTCATGTCAACTTCTGTTTTATGTTGTGTTCTGCTGCTGTTATTCATTTCACATTTTAATGTTACAAATTGATCTCATGCTTCGCATACCAACAGTTAACAGATGTGTTCTTGTTTATTTCTTCAGGTGTGTTTGGTTCTGAGACAAATGAAACACAGTCAGTGTCAGTGATGGAGGGTGATTCTGTCACTCTATACACTGATGTAACTGAAATACATGAAGAGGATGAAATAATGTGGAATTTTGGAGCTGAAAACTCTCTGATAGCTCAAATAAATAGAGCCTCTGGAATCTTCTTCACATATGGTGGTCCTGATGACAGATTGAGAGACAGACTGAATCTGGACTATCAAACTGGATCTCTGACCATCACAAACATCACAACTCAACACACTGGACTCTATAAAGTAAAGAGAATTGCAGCTGAACTCTCATTAAAAACATTCAGTGTTTCCGTCTATGGTGAGTAGAGATCATTTGTCTCTTTCTTGTTATCCAAATATATATATATATATATATATATATTTATTTATTTTTTTTATTGAAGGAATATTACAGGTTCAATACATGTTAAACTCATTCCACGGAAACAAATCTGATTATCAAGAAAAAAGAAAAAAAGTACACTGTTTAAAGGTTACATGAGGTTATGAGGAATAGAATACATTTTTGGCGAGCTTTAATAAAAACATGTACATTTAATTCTAATTGTAAAACTTTTTAAAGCACTTGTTCAAAAAAATTTAAACAATTACCGACTGTCAATACACCAAGGTTGCTGTTTTTCTTCTTTTCTTATATTTTCCAGCTCATCTGCCCACACCTAACATTATCAGAGATAATTCACTAAATCTTTCATCATCTTCATCATCATCATCTTCATCACAGCAGAATTGTTCATTGTTGTGTTCAGTGGTGAATGTGAGTCATGTGACTCTCTCCTGGTACAAAGGAAACAGTTTATTGTCCAGCATCAGTGTGTCTGATCTCAGCATCAGTCTCTCTCTACCTCTGGAGGTGGAATATCAGGATAATAATACCTATAGTTGTGTGGTGAACAATCCCATTAGCACCCAGACTCAACATCTGGACATCACTCAACACTGTCAGATTCACTCAGGTACGTCACCGGTGATATTTTTGGTGATATATATATAGTGGTGATGTTTCATAGTGTTTGTTGTAGAGCAAACAGACTTATTCATTTTGTTCATTACAGATCAGAGCCTACCTTTATTGTACGTAGTGTTGATTTCTGCTGCTGGATCTCTGTTGATTGTAGCTGCAGTCGTGATGTGCTGCATCTGCAGGAAATGTAGAAAAACAGGTCAGGAGAACAATAAATTAAGCTGTAGAAATATATTTTAAGATACATTGTTAAAATATATATTTAAAACACCTGTGATTTATTAATGCAGTGCAAACCCAAGAAAAAGACTCTGGTTCAGCATTGTGCAAAACAAAAATACAAAAAAGGTAAGATCATTCATGACTGTGTTGCAAGAAGTTGTTGCAGTCCTTTAATCTGATTGAAGATTTGTGTTTCATGTATAACGGACAGATAGTGAACAGACGTAGGTGGTCTATGGGCCCAACTACAGCACTATGACCTACAGTAGCCATATATTTATACAAAGGTTTGCACTTCAGTGTAAATACTGAGTAAATCTTTCCATTGTTAAGGCTATTATCATTTTGTAGGGCTAAAAAATACCCGGGCTATCACAAATGAAAATGTAATCATAGGAAATGCATTTATTTTACTGGGGGGTTTCCAACAGTAATACATCCCTACTGATAAACTGTTTAACAGGTCTTAGTTCATCCAGTTAAGCTAAATGTAATGACAATCACCTTTTTTACTCTTTAATATGACGATAGTGAATGGTGAAGGTCTGCTTTTTTTTCTTTTTCACAAGCCAAGTAAAACTTTTCTAAATAAATCCGGTAGTCTTTTGTGTTTGCCGTGGTCATTGGGACGTGAGTATGGCTCTCAGTCATCCGCATCTAATTTTACTCCTTTATTTTTTACCCCGTAAATTTGTCCCTTTTTTTATATCAAAATAAGATGCTGATGATCAAGCGCCCTGATCGCTCCTGAAAGCTCATAGATGAAGACAAGCTCTAAATTCGACCGATTTTACTTTAGAATTTTACCTGGCTTGTAAAGTAGGTCAATGTGAAGGTCAACATTTACACTTGCTTAGAACTGGTCCATAAAAGGGCAACATTTCACCCCGCACATTCTGATTGATTTATGGAATTATTTGCAAGCAAATCTGCAGCAAGCCCATTATGTATTGCGTGTGACGATTAAAGGGGCCCACGGGTGGGGGGCCTCAGGCCAGCATAAAAAGATGCTCAGTTGACAGGCCACTGCTGTGTATCGTCACGAAAGCTTATCATTTTCACGTGTTTTTAAGCCTTGCCATTTTAAACATTCAAAAGAGTTTAAAGGGTTACTCGCGCGCTGTATTCACATGCAGAGAGCCGCGTCTCACATACAGCAACACTGAACTGAAACACTCACAGACTGAACAAAATGAAGCATTGCTTGGTGATTGGTCAATAAAGTATTGATAGTAGTGTAAATATTGTCATAATAACAGATGTCTGAAGTTTTGGTTGACTGTAATCCTTTTTATTAAAGTTATCTGACATTATCAAGATGAATTTGTTCAGACAGTTTAACTCTTGAGTTCTTGTCCTATTTTATTACCATTTTCTAAACTACAGCAAATAAACTGAAACTAATGTGAGAAATGTTGAAGGTGTCTGAATAAATTCTGGAACAACCTGCACCGGGCCCCGGGCCCCGCTAACCCCAGCTAAGGTCCTGCTCCATGTCGCATCACCTAGCAGCAATGTTACTAAATCATTTTTAAGTCCAGTGTGCATGATAACTATTAAAAATATTTGCTTTGGGCTCAGACTGTAATTTCTGCAGTATACAACAATTTGCATTGGCTAGCTGTCAATAAAATATTATATCAATATTCCTCAAATTTGTATAGCCTAAATATTAAACTTATTGATGTGGATTATTGTGTGTTTTACTACATTTATGAGAGAGATGGCCTAATATAAACCTGTAAATAAAAAGCATTCTGGGAGGCTGAGCCGCTAAATTGGAGAAGGGTCTGGCTGCAGACTTGCACTTGCACTCTCAGACTTGCACTCTCAGACACCTGTGCTTCCGCTAGCGACGTCATTTGCAGTCTTTATTTTTTTTTATTTTGATCTATTTATTGATAGCTGTTTGTTTGAATCTCTCAACATTTTACAACAGTAGTCAGGTGGTGAAGACAAGAAAAAAGAAACTAAATTACAATGTCACTTGCAATCGCTACTTGCACTCTCCGCTACCTGTGACGTCACTTGCAATCGTCACAAATCGTACGTGTTGCCAATGGAGACAACAAGCTGTGGTGGTGATTAAACGATTAAAACTATATTAGTAGGCTTACTACTCTAACATACAGGGTCCTGCAAGAAAAAGACAAGACTGGCAAATCCGTGGCCACAGAACCGCAGAATATAAATGCAATTAACGCGTTAAGCATTTTCCTCCTGTAGAAAAAACAAACACTTAATAGTGCAAGTCTGCAACCAGACCCTCTTGGTAAATTTGGTTAGCATAAAAAAAGGTTAAATAACGCCCACACACTCACTGGTGCTGTAGCTACTGACCTATTTAACTGCGCAACAGAGACAGGTTTCTCTTTTGTAAGCGGAGCAAGAAACTCAGGGTAAAGTATTGTGAGTCTTTACTCATTCATGTTGACAGACCTTGCTAGAAAACTTCAAACAAGTTCATAACAAAACAAAATAAATCCAAATGCTTTGTATTGAAAATAAGTGCAAAATATCGGGACCCGCACCTGTCATCTTACATTACTTGATTATCTTGATAGCATTATGATTGAAGCCTAAACTATTAGCTATCCCAAATATGAGTATAAAAAGCGTGGACATGGCAACACTGCAATATCGAAGTATTTGAAGCACAGGCTAAACAAAACGTGACGCCTCATATTTAGTTAAACTTGTCTAACGTAACTATTCTTGGGTGACTGTATGAAGGTATATAAATGTGGTTGGCGTTCTCAAACTTTACATGCTGTACGTGTCCACATTAATAAAGTCAATTATAAACTGGAAGGCTATTCATTATACAATAAATTATAAGTGCGTAAAGTTTTTCATAGATACATTACTAATGTATTGTTGTAAATGTTATTCATAGAGCATTATAAAGTTGGTCTGCTATTAATTGTCTGTCATATCAGCAGTTTCCTGATTGAGTTTGTGTCTTCTTGCAGAAATCAAAGACGAATGCTGTGTATGAAAACGTTCCTAAAAAACGATGATCATGCTGTTTCTACTGGAACTGAGTTCATAGGACAACAACTCACACATTTGTGGTTTTGTTCACATATTCTCCAACGGATGACTCAGTTTTATTTTGCCACTTTTAATTAAAACCTTTTATTTCAGCAATTTTTTTTTTGCACATATAGCCTCTCAGTTGTTATTGTGGTGTGTTATGTGTGGTGTATTGTGGAGACTCAGCAAAATATTCTCTCTCATATGGAAATATAGATACTTTATTAAAAATGTATTCCATTCTTCAAAGTGTGCCCCCTTCTCTGTAATGTACTGGTCTAGTTGTGTGCATTGTAGTGGTCTATAGTGTCATCAAACACACTGTGCTCTGCTGGACTTTTGAGCAGATGTAGCACAAACACAACATCTATTTCTGGTTCAGTGTCCAAAGAACAAAAACACATCTTTAATAGCACTTTTACTATAGACTGTATAGAAACAGCCTTTTACCGGAAAGGAATGTGCTGTAAATACATGCTGCTGGTCTGGAAACCCCAAAGAATAAACAGGCTAATGTTTAAAAAAACAAAACAAAACAAAAAAACACTGACCGATACCAAACTCATTTAAACAGATATTTCCATTTTGTTAATTCAGCTGTAGCCTACACATAATTCAGGGCAACACACATTCAATATTTTTGGGTAATGTATTTGTATATTGTGTGCACATAAAGGGAAATATTTTATCTTTATTAAGTTAACTTTAAGTATGTAGCATTTTGACCAATCAGACACACGGCTATTTGTTATATTTAACAAATAATATCTAACGCCTCCTCATCTAACCAAAGGGTCTATGGACCCTTCCCCCGAAATACAACTATCACCTCAAAAAAGGCAGAACAGGCCTCTGGCTCCACAGCTGCTAAAGGCACACAA
This sequence comes from Carassius auratus, assembly GCF_003368295.1. Taxonomy (NCBI): domain Eukaryota; kingdom Metazoa; phylum Chordata; class Actinopteri; order Cypriniformes; family Cyprinidae; genus Carassius; species Carassius auratus. The sequence goes on along the minus strand of NW_020525469.1, from coordinate 137,271 downwards.
TCTGGCGGTCTGTTGCGCTGTTTTTGTTTGAGCATCTGTAACTCGCTGAACATTTATAATGATGAACAGTGTGAAATGTGAAGGAAGATAACCCTGGATTCTGTTTACCTGGAGTTCAGAATAAAACTGTTAGTTTCAGTAGTTATTTCCAGCAAGAGAATCAAAAATGTAATGTAAAAATTTAACCCAACGGTTGTGTTAGTCCATATTTGACCTAAAGTTGGGTTGAAATAACCCAGCATTATTTTTAAAAGAAGAACGGCGCTCCTGCCTCCTGGTGCCTGTTTGAACAATAATAAACTTGGTTAAACACTGCTAAGTTTGCTGAATAAAGACAAAATATATGTATATTTTCATACAACAATTCACATATTTCCATCTTGTTAAATCAGGTGAATATAATACTCACATTTCATTATTGCTCTGCACTCGAAGAAAACCACATCAGACCATGTAGCTTATGTTGAGCTTCCTGAGTTTGAGTCCTGGCTTGCAGACCTTTCCTGATCCTGTCCCTCTATCTCTCTCCCACTTCACTTCCTGTCCTATTGAATTAAAGGCATAAAACACCAGAAATAAAACCGTACTGAGACTTGAACCCAAGATCTTTGGATTACAAGTCCAGCTCACTAACCATCAGGCCACAACTGGCCCTATGCTTGTGAAAAGGGGAGGTTTGTGGCCTGATGGTTGGAGAGTCATCTGATAGCAGCAGTCATAATTTTATCAGTGAACAAAACTTTCACTAACATTACCAATCAGATCTTGAAATACCTGTTGATAAAAAGATACTTTCTCTGAGTATACCCTAAATGACAAATGATCTGACTGGTGTTTTGCATAGGCCTACATTATACTTCTAGTGAAGAAACAAAAACAAAACAAACACACTTTTTAATACAAAAACTAACTGGGAATTGAACTCAGAAGTTGGAGTCCTGTTTTTGATTCAGATAAACAGTGTGGAAGTTTTGTAAAAATTGAGGCATTTACGTTTGTGATTTGATCAGAGACAGACTGGTTTGCTCCGATTCAGAAAAAAAATATCCCTGAACATTCAGATGAATTAAAATGTAATTAAAACTATAGTGACGCCATCTAGTGTCCAAATAAGATGTTACCTACAAAAACAATAATGGCTTTACCCCTTTACCAATAAGCTACAGTATAGTTCTTACAGTAGAGTAGCCAAAGCAGTAATACTAAAAATAATGAAAATAATTGAAAATACAAATCAATTACACCGTTAATGAAAATAATTGAAGCTGAACAGATACAGATACATTTTAGCAACAGATCAGAATAACACATTCACATCATGTTATTGTCCAAGCTCCTCTGCTGAAATAAACAGCTAAACTGAAATAACACCTTTAAGAAAAATGGGTTGCATTAGTATAGTTTTAATATGATCTTAAAATGATCTAATATGATGTGCGGTGTTGAGAATTTATAACTTATTGACACAAGTCTGCTAAGTCTACATAGCATACGTCCAAAGAACATAGACATTGAAAAATTAGTAATTAATTCAGACTTGCTAAAATGTTAATAATGAAGTCTAAATGCATCAAAAAGTGTTAAAATCATGCTTCAGAATGTAGAAGAAGATCACTCTAAACTATTCAGTGTAGCTTAGTTCAGTTATTTCTCACAGGAAAATTCATAAACTCAAGAGTCTAGAAATTATGTGATATCCATTTTTAATTGCATTTATATAAATATATAAAAACATTTTATTTACATACACAAACATTTAAGGCACTTTTGCGTTACTAATGTGAAGTTAAAGAAAGCAAAGGGGAAAAAAAAAGTCTATACACAGGCAAATAATGCAAAAATAGGAAATGAATATAAAAACAGGCAAATACTGCGTGTATGTAATCAAGTGAAGGCAAAGTGAAAGTCGTGACATTTGCCAAGAATGATAATCCATACTTGGAACTGGTGCTCTGCATTTAACCCATCCCAGAGCACACACCTGGAGCAGTGGACACACACACACACACACACACACACACACACACACACACACACACACACACACACACACACACACACACACACACACACACACACACACACACACACACACACACACACACACCTGGAGCAGTGGGCAGATATAGATCCAGCACCCAGGGAGGAACTGGGGGTTCAATGCCATGCTCAAGGGCACTTCAGTCATGAGTATTGAGGGTGGAAGAGAGCACTGTTCATTCACTCCCTCCACCTACAACTCTTGCTAGCACCGAGAGTTAAACTTCTGGTAACAAGTTCGGCTCTCTAACCATTAGGCCACAGCAGGTGATCATTTCTATTTAGTGACATTATTCTACAAACACACCAACAAAACACAATTACATGTTAGAAATAATACTGTACAAACAGCCCAGCTGAACAAGCTTCATATTTCAACTGAAAGAGACACAGATGAAGAAACAATGTGAAATATGAAGCTTCACCTTGAATGCCTTGATTTGAACAAAACAGTGCATCCCTGCAGCGCGGCTGACAGAGAAGGGCATACATTTTTTTTCTCACTATTATTGTACATGGCAGGGTTAACAGGGTTAAAACGTTTCAGTCCCTGAGTTTCAAAGTGTTGATTGTGCATATAATAGTGAGATTTAATTAATCCATTCAGTCTGCTGACACAGCGAGGAGACTGCAGTCTCCAGACCAGGACCAGCAGACTGAAGGACAGCTTCATTCATCAGACTGACAGGAAGATGAACTCCCTCCCAAACCTCTCCTCTAGTTCCCCATGCACCACTGAACTCTGAACCTCAGTAGTGTTATCTATATGCACCAAGGGTTTGAGAGTAACAAACATTCAATTCTCTGTATGTACTGTACATGTTGTAGAATTGACAATAAAGCAGACTTGACTTCTTTAACCACAAAGGCTTGCTAACTAAATCACAAAGTTTCAGTGAAATGTTTCTCAGTGATCCCTCTGAAAACATCAGTTTAGAGTAATGCTGTAGTAGTGTTGTTTGAGTAGTGTGTAAATAGTGTTGTCAAGATGCTAAAGTAAAATCACCATTAATGACACTGAAACCTTACTATTGTGACCTGTTTCTGTGAACAATGAGAATTTCTGATGATGCTCTTCTCTAATTTCCAGTCTTCTCTTAATTTTCCCTTTCAATAATATAATAATAATAATAATAATGTAACAGTTGTATTAGCAGCCTCAGTCTTATTGGATTGTCCCATTAGAAGTCTTCATTAGAGTTTCATTCTGTTCAGGGGCTTGAGCATCATCTCTCTGTAAGAAACAGATTCACAGAAGATAAAAGAAATGAACAGGATTGATAACTGAGTTACACAAACATACAATACTACAAACTACATCTAAAGTTGTGATTTTTGTTTTGATGTTTGTTATTTAGTTCACTGGGGAGTTTTTTTGGTTGCACTTTATTTTACAGTACGTCTACTAACATGTACTTATAGTGTACTTACAGTGTATTTATCTAAGAAAGTTCTGGTAACACAAGGTAGGGTTAGGTTTAGGGGTAGGTTCAGGGTTAGTACCTAGTTATTGTAATTACTATAATAAGTACATAGTATGTACATAAGGAACAGGACTGTAAAATAAAGTGCTACCGTTTTTTATTGTGTTTTTTAGGAGAATATTTACTGTGAATGTGCAAGATTTCAGATTCATTATTTACTATCAATAACTTAAAGATCAAGTTTGTGTGTTTATGGTTATAATAATAAATTAAAATAAGAAATGCAAGTTCACAATATCAAGCAATATAAGGATCCGTTTTGTCCAACTTAATAATAACTGAACGTGAATGACACCAGAAGCACCAGAACAGAATAAATTTACAGTTGCAGAAATAATCTTACCTGATCAGGGCGATCCTGTCTCCCGCGCTGCCTCCTGATACCTGTACCTTCAATAATAAACTTAATTAAACACTGCTGACTTTGCTGAATGAAGACAAAATAGATGTACATTTTCATACAACAATCTTCATATTTCTTTCTTGTTAAATCAACTGAATATAATACTCACATTGCGTTATTGATTGCCACTTGAAGTAAACCACAACAGGAACGAGCAGAAGAAGAAGAAGAAGAACAACAACAACAATAACCACAACTGAAGATGATCCTGAATCTGGAACATCATTGACAGACAGAAAGACAGACAGATTTGATCAATCTTTGACTGATATTTACACTTTTTTGTTGTGTTACTTAATTGACTGATAAATAAACCTGGCGTTGTTTTTAAAGATCAATCCACTTTCTCATTTAGCGGACTAAAACCATTGAACTGTAATCTAAAATAACGAGCAAACATGCACTGAATGACAAGATGATACTCACCAGAGACAGTAAGAGTGAAGCTCCTCATGATGCTGAATCTGCTGCTGATGATCTGTAGTTTATATTCTCCAGAGTCTGTGGTTCTGGTGTTTGTGATGGTCAGAGATCCAGTCTGATTCACCTCCAGTCTGTCTCTGAATCTCTCTTTACACTGAACATCTGAACAGATCTTACTCTGATCTCCAGTGATTTCAGCGATGAGAGAGTCATTAAAATACCATCTCATCAGATCAGTTGGTTTTTTTATTACACGAGTGTCTAAAGTGATAGATTCTCCCTCCTTCACTGACTTTCTCTTCATTTCATCTCGTTCAGCAGCAGGAACACCTGAAAACACAAACCAACATCTGCTGGAGGATCAACGACAAACAAAAGAACAAAAGAAAGAAAGGGGGAAAAACTACACAACATTGTGGTTACATTTTCCATGAATGTCAGTTTGAAAATCCTTTATCCATTTTTGCTCATCACACTGATGACTTATTTTACATCAAATCCTCAATTAAACGGATAATAGAAGATAAGAGTCTAGTGAGAAACTGTCATCTCCACCAGAACACAAATGCAGCTCAAGAACTAAAAGAAAAGCTCACTAAAATGTCGTTTTGATGATAAACATTTCTATTAACAACAATCTTTTAGCAACAAAGATCAGTCACCAATCACAGAAATGATGCTAAGAGCGTGAATGTAAGTCAATCAGAGTTATTAAAATGAGCAATTGTCACTACTCTAAAGAGTTTTGTTCACAAATGACCTTATAACAGTGATAACTAAAGCAATGCTACCAGCTCTGCATGTGGTAGTTGTTAATTTTTTTTTTTTTTTTTACACAGAATGCAATAGTCAACTTTGGCAAAGGCTTTTATTTACATCTATTAGATGGCGTCTATCACCATTTGCACTAATATAATTTAGTATTGCAGTTTAAACTTGATACTTGACAGATACTTGATACTAAACAGATAACTTGGCTTTAATTTTATAAATGACTCACCATGTACAGTAACATTAAATATATTGTTGATGTTGCGGCTGGTGATCTTCAGATTATATTCTCCAGAGTCTGTGGTTCTGGTGTTCATGATGGTCAGAGATCCAGTCTGATGATCCAGCTTCAGTCTGTCTCTGAATCTCTCTTTACACACAGCATCTGCACAGATCTTACTCTGATCTCCAGTGATTTCAGCGATGCGATTCACTCCAAAATAACACGTCATTCTGTCTGTTTGATTCATTTCAACACCAGTGTGTAACGTCACTGTATCTCCCTCCATCGCTGACACTGATGCTCTGTCTGGATCAACAGCAGACGCACCTGAAGAAGAAACTAACAGTTCATTACAAATTTCTGGAATAATGGGACAAAAATATCTGAATCTCTGTAATCAAATTGTGATGCATGCATGAGCATGACAAAACAACAGGATCATTGGAGTTTGATGTTGTTGTCACAACTAAAATAAGATTGTTCATTCATTCATTCATTTATTCAGTGATACTTGTTGAACCTAAGTAGATGTGTAGTGTGGCTAATTACAATTTAAAATAGTAGCTTGACCCTATTTTTATAAACCATTAAACTAAGTATGTTTGCATGTAACTTGACATTACAGTTTCAAAGTTTGAGAGGAGATAAAGGAGGAGCACACTTTTACACAAGCTGTAACCTGGTCTTGCCGAATGTCACATCCAAACAAACAGCAGAAGAACAATTCACACTTTCAATCATAGATGATCTTCTCACCGTAATGAATATAATAAAACCCTCATCCTGATTCATGTCACACTGTCTATATCTGTATTTAATTATCCAAGCAGCGATTAGAGCATCCTTGCATGCCTTACTCTAATACAAAAATGATAAATAACCAATTTAAAAGGTTTAAAATAACCTACTGGATTTTGCACCCGATAAATAAAATGCTTAACTGTCCCTAGGTTTAAGATATGTCTTTGCATGCCATGTATATTAGATACGTTCATGTTAACAGTAGGCCTATGGCTAATTTTACAGCTATCTGAGATAATATTTCTGCTTAGATTCATATTAGATTCCAAAATATTTTAATTTATAGAATTAAGTTCGTGTAATACTCAAAAGTATTTGGTTCGGACGTCAATAAGGAGATAAAAGGACATTTCTATTATGTCTGACGTTATCTAGTCCTATAACAATTGACGACTGGCGCTATTATTCACCATTTAAAATAGCTGAACTGACTAAAATTATATGTCCCCTCAAATTTCTCTATTGTTCATCTTAAAAATGAACTATGACAGTGATCGTTGATAACGATGCCATGCACTATGATAGTGATAAGCGATTAACTACAAAACTATGGGTTTAACCGGAAAATTTAAAAGAGAAATAAATAAAATAATAAATAAAGTCTTACCACACACGAAGAATAGACATAACGTTACACATTCTAACGTCAGGGAAAAAGTAAATGTCTTCCATTTTCCGTTGAAAAAGAAGGCAGATTTTACAGAAGACAAAATGTCTGACACAACAGTGAAAGTAACAGCGTGGGCCATAGATCTGTTGGTTAATAATAAAAAAACACTTTTCCAATTCAAGCGCTGTGTCGAAGCCTTCGTTCGTGCCAATTTGGTCTTCGATTTTATGAGACTGTTTGGCGGTTCTTGGTGAGGATTATATGTGACATGTGAACCGAGGCGTCGACACGGATCTACCGCGGACATCTTGAGTAACCCCAGAGTGCAGTCTGGACGATGGGGCGGGGCGACACTTCGAGGCGGAGCGACACGTGTCGCCCCGCCCATATTTGTTTTCCCCGCCTTTGACATTTTGCTCCGAGCCAGCAGGGGGAAGTTTGCGTTGAAACAAACAGAACGGTGGCAACTGCAGCAGCAGAGTAATAACGCTATTCCACGTTGATTGCATGAGGTGAGTAAAAGTGGTTGTGTAAATATCTTATAATATTAAATGCGATGTTCGATCATTTATTTATCCATGGTACGTTCAATTTGAATAATTATTGTTAATATTTGTTATAAATTGCTCATTTTATTGTTCTTTGTGGATTGTAACAGTACACTTTGTACATGGCTTTAGTTGTTAGGTTTGATTTTACAGAGGTATGCCATTACATTTGTCAAGTTATTTGAACAGACATGCATGATTTTTGTGTGTATATTATTATTATTATTTTTCAGGATGACATGATCAGGAGGTGGTGGTGCTCTGTTCTCCTGGACAGCTTCACTCAGCAAATGTATGTAGCTGTTTGAATGTTGCTACATGAAACATTACTCTGTACTATATCAAGCAATATACCTACCTCTTGACATTTGTTCTTTTAGAGCTCAACCACTGAGGGGAGGAACTTCACCATTCACCATGTCTTCAGGCAGAGTCCAGCAAAGCAGGTTATTTGTGCACATACATTCATTAAGAACTAATAATTACATATGTGTGTACATGCAGAGGTATTTTAGTTATTACAGCTACATAGTTGTTCAGATATGAAATTGGGATTATGTACAAGTACTATATTGGTCAGAACCGTGGATTATTTCATATATAGCTATCAGTTAACATCAGCATCAAAGACATTTAAAAACATTTCAGCTTAATTCATTTTCAGACAGCAGTGAGTGTTTGAAATAACTTCTGTTCACGATCTAATGTGGATTTTGTTCACCATATAAGACAGAAATATTTATATTCAATGTAAAAGATCTTCATGTGGATCATGCATACAAATATATACAAATATCTCTCTGGATTATTAATGGCAAAATAAATGTGTGGAAATGTAAACTAATATATCCTACTGACACACTACAGCAAAAGATATAAATAATTGGCTTAAAACTATTTTTTTTCAATGTGAAAATACTAACATACCTAATACTTCTGCACAGTACTGTATATATTCACATTTTATTAGTAGTATTATAAAAGAATGAGTATGCAGTTGTGACAATCTATAGAGTTTGTTTAAAGCAAGGTTGTCTGTATTCAGTGTTTATATAATGTTTAATAACTTTTATATACATGTATAAATAAACCTATGTATGTTTTTGATTCAACAGCTTCCCCTGGAAATCCTCAGGGAAGTTATTTTGTCAGCGGGTGACTCTGCATATTTGACACTTTCTCTGGTTTGCAGATGGTTTAGGGATGTGCTCACTCAAGAAGTTTTTCGGAAAGTGGCACACTTTGCCTGGCTAGAGAGTAAGATTTCCCCCTGTTTAATGCTCATTCTCCAATTGAATTTTGTAGTACGAGGCTGTTAAACTTTTTTTTATTATTATTATTATCTTTCCTGTATTTTGTCTTTACACTATAAGTTGTGGCCAACTGGAAGAATTGTCCTCCTGTCTCCTGACCGGAACGAGTTCAGACGGATGTACAGCATCAGGGAAAGCTTGCAGTGCAGAGCCCTTTTCAAGTTTAACCCACCAGGGTAAGGGAAGAGGCCGACGTGGTGATCTTCTGGGCTTTTGTTTACACAGGATTTTTTTTTTGGTTTTTTTTGCGGCATGAAACACATTTGTGTGTTAAGTTCATTGAAGGGAAATAGAGAATGAACTGAGATCAACTGGTTTTGGTGTATTAATTGATGTCATTTAAAGTTAAACATTGCAGTGTATAATGTTTTAATAAAAAAGCTATGGCAAAGACGTGCATGACAACAGGTTTCAGTCATTTACATCAGTCTATCGTTCTTTAAGGTTTCTCATATTTGATGGTAACATCATTTGCTATGCATTGCTCATAATGAATTCTTAATTTAGTTGTGACAATTCGGTGTAATATTTAAATTACCAATGATTTTATAAAGTGTTTAAAGGGGTGATTAAATGTATCATGTTTTTATATAGAAGCGGGTAACAATAAATTCAGGATTAATGAGGTTTTCAGTAGTGCAGTTCAGAAAACAAATAACAGAAAGTGACGAGTGTTTTTGGGCAAGTTCTTTAGAACCTTTATAGTTCCTTCCTTGCAAAAAGTAACCATGGATTTATTGTAGTAAAATATTTGTTGGCATATTAATTACTGTGTGCTGTAATTATAAAAACACCATAGTTTAACACTAGTTACTGTAGCAGAACCATGGTAAATTTTCGTAGGGGCTAAGGGAATGTTCAGTATATTATTGGTGACGTTCAGAGACTGGTGACAATTTGTTACACACACAATTATATATACATATATATGTGTGTGTGTATATATATATATATAATTTTATATATGTATATATAATTTGAATATATAAATCAAGGTACTCCATGACTATCTACATACAACCATACTTCGCATTATATTGCCGTGTCATTTTCAAAAACCAGCGAGTAATGCTGAGGTATAGCGTCTACAGCTGTTGAAGGAATAGACCATTTATTTCTATTCTGCTCGTCGTAATCCAAAACTCTTTGTATTTATACGGGATGTTGTGGAAACGCAACAATAAATGCAAAAACACAACATTTATATTCGCTTTTTAATTTGTATTAAAAGTTTATTCATTTGAGTGTCTACTTCCGCATTCCAATCCTGCCCAAAGCGTCATAATTCTCTATACCAATAAGCTGTAAAATCGTCACTCATCTGTACACCAATAAGCTCATCTTAATCATAAACCAATAACCGCTGGGGTGGGCGGGGCGACACGTGTCGCTCCGCCCCAACGTGTCGCCCCGCCCCATCATCCAGACTGCACTCTGGGCTACTTGGACATCTTCGAACACTTCTTCTTCTTCTTCTTCTTCTTCTTGTATTTATAATGGCGGGTGGCAACTAATGTTTAAGATGCATATCCGCCCCCTACTGTGCTGGAGTGTGGACCAGAAATATGTACTTCAGGAGAAGAGAAAAATAAAAATAAAAAAACATTTATAACTCCCTTTATAACATTAAGGAAACCAAATCTTAAATTAATACAATAATCCACAAGGACTTAAATTCTTTCATTAAACCAGTTTCTTTAAAAGAAAATACACAAAGCTTTATATATCTGGGCCCGTATTCATAAAGATTCTAAGAATCCTCTCAGAAAACTCTTAATTTAGCTTAAAAACTTTTACGTAGGAGTCTTAGCTTAAAAGCGATTCGGGATTGATCTGAGAGCAACTCTGAGTAAGGAAAAGACAAAAACTTTCATCTTAGTGAGGAGGCGGGGTTGACCCCGTTGCTATGTATGACACAATCTTTTGAAGACTGTGATTGGTTGGTTGTCCAAGAAGGAAAAAAAGAGTGATTTTAAGTATAGGGTCTATTCTAATTCTCACTTTGAATTTACATTCCTATTTGACCGTTCTCTCTCTCTCTCTCTCTCTCTCTCTCTTACACACACACACACACACACACACACACATATTATATGTGTGTATATAAATCATTTTTTTTATTTACCATGCTTTTAATTCCCTATAAGGTATTTGATTGGCTTAGAATAATAAAAATTGTTTCACTCTTTCCAATTACAGTGATTGAAGTGGCGGTTTGAATGTTGGTTTTAATGTATCAAACATGGGATCAAAACCAAGAAGGACGAGAAAGCGGGATGAACGCTTAGTGGATGAACACAAGGCCATTCTTAAAGGATAATTCGGGCCGGGTTTCACAGCACGGGACAAGAAGCAGACATGGGAGCATATAGCACAAACTATTAACGGTTCATTCCCCCTGCTCGTGCGCACCTATAAGCCTGCTATATTCACAAATGCAGTTTTTTGAGGGAATGTCCAGTGGAAACGAAATGAACTGCGACACAATAAGATGTTCTGAAAGTGCTGTAATTGTCTGTGTGATCACTCTGCTTACAGAAGGTTGTGACAGACCCAAATCATCACTATTGCATTGTTGCATTTTTGCAGTTGCCAAATATCGTAACATAGTGATTACTTTAATTTCTGGCGCTATGGCATTTCTGCACTGTGTCGGAGATGTTAGCACATCTCTAATAAGATTAGTCACAAACATGATCGCTGCACGATCTAGGCAAGGCAAGGCAAGTTTATTTATATAGCACATTTCGTACATAATGGTAATGTAAAGTGCTTTACATAAAAGAAAGTAAAATAATCATAAAGAAAAATAATAACAAAAATAAAACAAGCAATTTTAAAACTTTTAAAATGATTAAAACATTTACTTAAAATGAATTTAAAAACAGTTAGAAAATGTGATAGACACTATCTAATCTATAGCATCTAATTAACTCCCTGTCATCCATTGTCTGCAACACATTTCTTCTGCCTCTTCGTCTTTCTGCCATTTTCTTTTCTTACTAAAGAAACTCTTAAGCCTCTTAAAAGTCCTCGTCTGTGCTCCTAACAAGTTTGACCTTAAGACCTCTTTTAAGGGTTAAGATGCTTTATGAATTACTTTTTTCTTTACTAGGATTTTTTCTTTAATTTTAAGAGTAAATGCCGACATTTCTAAGAATTTTCTTAGAATTTTGTCACTAGGCGCTACTTTTTGCATTAAGATTCTTTATGAATACGGGCCCTGATCTCCAACTTTAAATAGGTTTTTAAGATTTAATGTGTTCACTCCATATTTCTTTAATTCATCTCTTAATTTTATCCTTTGATTTTCATATTTGACACATTGGCTAATCACATGTTCTGCTGTTTCTTCTTCCATTCCACACTCACACATACCTGATTGATGTTTTTTCAATAAATGCATTGTTTTATTCAACCCAGTATGCCCCAATCGCAACCTCGAAATAATTATATGTTCTCTTGTATGTCTATTGATTTCATTCTTCCTACCACTTGTTTATTATTGTATAAATGACGTCCCTTCTTCCCTTCATCCCATCCATTGTTTCTGCCATTCCTTCATAATATTATTCCTTATTTTTGCTTTACTTTCAGCTTTACTAAATGCTACTTCCATAATACTATCGTGTTTCAGAGCTTGTTTTGCCAACGCGTCTGCAGCTTCATTCCCCTCAATCCCCCTATGAGCTGGAATCCACATAATTATGATTTCTGTTTTTATATGCTGAAGTCTGAACATAATTTCATACATTTCATATACAATATCAAGTCTGTTATTAGATGATAAAGACTGTAGAGATATCAATGAAGATAAACTATCTGAACATATCACAACCTTGCCAATTTTGTTTTGTTCTATCCACTGCAATGCCGTTAAAATAGCTAACAACTCAACCGTAAACACTGTTAGATGATCAGCAGTTCTTTCTTTAATACTTATCTTCAACTCTGGAATAGTGAATGCAAAACCAGTAAGACCACTCTTAGGATCCTTTGATCCATCTGTGAATACTGCTATAAAAGATTTATATACAGACCATAGTCTGTCATCCACTATCTCTGCCCAGTTGCCCTTCCCTTTATGTCTTTTTATTTCCTCTTGAAAATGGAGATCAACTATTAGTGGTGGAAAAAGCCAAGGTGGTGTGATTGGATAAGGGACAGTAGGACTGAACTTTCTCTCCTGTAACTCCATTTCAATTGCTATTTTTCCCGATGCCCAAGCAAAACATTCTACCTTTCCCTTTGTACTTTCCCAACATGGGTTTAGATACTTTACTGTTGGGTGCCTTCTTTCATTATGCCCTTTTAGGTTTGCCCAATAATTCATCATCAACTGCTTGAATCGTAAATTTAGAGGTAACTCACCCATCTCCACTTGAACTGCACAAGCTGGAGAGGTCCTTATAGCCCCACAGCAGATTCTCAGTGCTTGATTTTGAATAACTTCTAGTTTCTTTATTGATGTTTTCAACGCTGATCTAAACACTACACTTCCATATTCGATCACTGGTCTCATTAAAGCAACATATAAATCTCTCAATGCCCTTCGACTAGCGCCCCACTCTGACCCAGTTAAGCACCTCATTATATTTAAAATCTTCTTGCATTTTCCCTCTACTTTTCTTACATGATCTGTCCAGTTTAATTTGGAGTCAAAATTACCCCTAAAAACCTAAAGCTTATTACCTGCTCAATTTGTCTTCCATACATCAAAATCCTAGCGTCCTTAACCCTCTTTCGAGTAAAAACCATCATCTTTGTCTTCTCTATACTGAAAATTTAAAACCGCATGAATAAGACCATTCTTCAATCACTCTTACAGTTTCCTGCATTTTCTCTTGAATAAGTGTTAAATTCTTGCCATTCTTCCAAAGGGCCACATCATCAGCAAACAATGACTTCCCGATATCATACTTTATTTTACAAAACACATCATTTATCATGATAGAAAAAAGCAATGGGCTTATCATACTACCCTGCGGAGTCCCATTTTCCACTCTAAATTTATTGGACACTGAAGTACCAATTTTAACCTAAATATACCTTTCATATAAAAAGCTTTTAATCCAATTAAAAGTTCTTCCCTTAATACCAATTTTATATAATTTAATCAATAATCCCTCTTTCCATTCCATATCATACGCTTTTTCTACATCTAAAAAAAACTGCCATAACAGACTCCTTATTTATTTGAGCTTTTCTAATTTCAGTTTCCAAACATCTTCGAAGTTCGAACACAAAGTCTTCTTCTCTTATTTAATGGCGGACTTCCAATGTTAAGGTGCATACCGCCACCTACTGTACTGGAATATGTATAATCATGTCATTTTACAATTTCAGATTCTATTCCACAACCCTGAGTCTTTAAAAAAATGTATATAGTGCCTTCCTGGTGATTCCCTCTCCTTCTCTTTCTAGTCCCAGTATCTATTTCTTTCATACAAATTCTAACAGCCAATAAAATTACATTATACTACATCACTAGCTAACTGTTTACATTCCAATTTCATTTGTAACACAGGTTTTTCTCAGATTTTACAAAATAAACTCAAAATATTATTACATTCATAGAAATTGCTTCAACAATCTCTCTTCATGTTCATGGGATTTAATTATATGTTTTGAGTTTTGTTTTTTTCAGATCACAAAAGGTACCAGACAAACACTTGTAAATATTCAGCCTGTTAGTTTTGTATAATGTTTTATCAGCATGTACCTTTGCATAAGCTTGTATTTGTACATATACTGTATGCGTGTGATGTTACAAGTTCACATCTTTCCAGGCAATGTTGCTATGAAGCAGCCTAAATCTAACCCCAGATATTTTTTAAAGACATTCTTGTTTCTAATGGACATTTTTAAAGTCACACTGAAAGGCTAAAAAGCAAAGTGTGCATTCATTACAATCCAGTTTAAAATCTCACCTGTGACTCTGATTTAACTGTTTTTCATGGATTAATTTTATCTCACTGATAAACAGTTCTGTGTGGGCATCCGTTGTGAGGTTCGTAGCAGCAGGACAGGAAGATGCCTCTAAATATACATCAACAAATGGCCACTCGTATGAAAAAGATGCATGTCCACCCAACAGATCAAAGCATGTTTCTGAAGAAAACCAACCACAACTGGTTTCAGTTTGACTCAGAAAATGAGCTGCAAGTGTCACACCTCAGACTGATGATAGAATTTGCAACAATTGAATGACCATAAAACCATTTAAAACATTAAATTAAATTCAGATTAATTATTAATCATATGCAAAATATTATACTTTTAGGCCTACATATAAAAAACAAACAAACAAACAAACAAAAACATTAATGTTATATTACAAAAATGTTTAAATTTTTAACTTTTTGATAAAACGTATCCCACCATTAACAATTAAAGTTAACAAAGTTTTTGGCCTGTATTATATGTAACTATGTATTGATTGATTAATTTACATTGTGTGTGTGTGTGTGTGTGTGCGTGCGTGCGTGCATGTGTGTGTGCACACTGCCAGGGTCAGACTCTGTCGGAGGAGGATTCAAACACCAGATGAACAGTTTGAGGGTTTAGCAGAAGATAGTTTTATTAGATCAGACACTGAACTGTTAAAGAAAATGTTTCATGTGTTTGTTTTTCTCTGTTTCTGCTGGTGGCGTTTGATGGGTAAGTTTTAAAAAATATTTTTACAGCTTCCTTTTTATTTCAGAGATATAAAACATTAAATTATCTTCATTTGCTGTCCTTCCCAGATGAAACCAATAAAACTGAGATATTTGACTTGGTTTTAGGTCTCATTTCAGTGATCCTGTTTAGTGACCTAAATAAATTTGTTGTTCCACTCGGCCATTATTAACTTTACATGCCACATACATGCCTTCACATATATTTTGCTTTACAGTAGATAACTTTCAAATAAATTAAATACCAAATTGCTCAAATATGCCAACGTTTTATGTTGTATCTCTGCTGCTGTTATTCATTTCACATTTAAATATCACAAGCTGATTACATGATTACATTTGTAAACTTAAAGTAAACAAATCTCTTGATTGTTTCTGCAGGTGTGTTTGGTTCTGAAAAAAATGAAATGCAGTCATTATCGGTGATGGAAGGAGATTCAGTCACTCTACACACTGATTTTACTGAAATACGTGAAGATGAAATAATGTGGAATTTTGGAGCTGAAAAGTGTCTGATAGCTCAAATACATAAAGCCTCTGGAATCTTCTCCACGTATGATGGTCCTGATAAGAGATTCAGAGACAGACTGAAGCTGGACAGACAGACTGGATCTCTGACCATCACAAACATCACAACTCAACACGCTGGAGAATATAAACTAGAGATCATTGCAGCGAAACTGCATTCAAAAACAATCAGTGTTTTTGTCTATAGTAAGTATCATTTGTCTCATTTTTTATATCTTGTTTTATTAAAGATATATTCCAGATTCAATTTATATTAAACTCAATCTACAGAACAAAGTTGATTACCAAAAATAAATAAAAAAATTGACTTGTACCTCATTTTGGAGGTCACGGTGAGGCTCTTACATTTGACATGAACCGGACCAATATTTAGAGGACTTCAGAGAACTTTAGAGAACTTCATAAAAGCATGTATATTATTTCACTGTAAAAAAAACAAAAGTGAAAAAAAAAAGTGAAAAGTGACATGACATTCAGACAAGTATGGTGACCCATACTCAGAATTCATGCCCACACACCCGGAGTGTTGTTCATCATTTATGCTGCGGCGCCCGGGGAGCAGTTGGGGGTTCAGTGCCTTGCTCAAGGACACCTCAGTCGTTTTTATTGCTGGCCCAAGTTTCAAACCCACAACCATAGGATTAGGAGTCAAACTCTCTAACCACTAGGCCATAGTCTAAATAAATAAAAGACCATAACATGGGTCAAATAACTTTTTTTATTATTGAAAGTGTGTGTCCAAAGCACAAGGACATACCAAGTCTTGTATATTAACTTCTTTACTCAATGCATTTTAGACTGAACTCAACACATGGTACATAATGCATGTTAAATAAATCCAGTGTTAATTATACCTTCATACGTTAGCAGTCTTGTGGCATAAAGTCACGTGTATTTAATATTTTTGTTTGTTTTTAAAGGAACTATTACTTGAAAATTACTATATTGCATATTTTAACATCAATCTAATCCACTGGACAAAGTTACGTCCAGTGGACGTCTTTTCAACGTCTGCAAAGACATAAAAAGACGTCCACTGGACTTAACTTTGCCCAGTGGATTAGATTGATGTTAAAATACGCAATATAGTAATTTGAGTAACACTGAGGAGACAGAATGTTTTTATGACGTCTTTTTTAAAAATGTTTTTTTTTTGTCTTCTGTACGTCCGATATAGATGTTCACAGATCCTCCTTACAAGGTTCTGTGACTTTATTTCTGTCAGACATCTAGAGAAGCTCTTACTGAGAATTAACAGAGGTTTAAATGTTGAAACTTGATTTATTTGAAGTCACCATTGTTGTGATCAGTGTTTGGTTTAGTTGGGATCTTGGTCCTGTTACTTATTTGATCAATTTCTTAAAGAAATACAACCTTTGTTGTATCTTCTTACTTAAAAAGTCAGTCCATACCATTTAAGCTCATGATCCAAGACTATAAAAAGATATTTATAATGTGTTGCTACTTGTATTTGTTCCCCATTAATAAGTGTAGAGTGGGTTGTATCTTTTTCTTTCATTCTAAAATCAATAACCATTGCCTTAGTTTTGGAGGCATTTAAGAGGAGATTTGATTTCTCACACCAGTTCAGAAAGAAATTCAGAACAGGGCCATGCTCTTCCTCTCCATCATGTAAACGGCTCACAATGGCAGTATCATCTGTATACTTAATAATGAATCTGTTTTTAAAAGCACTAGCTCAAGAGTTTGTGTATACAATAAATAATAATGGAGATTAAGACACATCCCTGATGTGATCCGATCAAAGTAATCATTTTGTCCAAGATAGACCCTCCTAGCTTAACCTGCTGGCTTCTACAACTAAGGAAATCAGTCACCCATATAAGCATCCTATTATCTATGAGAATTCTTTAGCCAGTGTGTCTATTAATGTTCTTGGAGAGATACAGTTAAAAGCTGATGAGAACTCCACAAATATAATTTTTTTCTAAGTGGAAGTGCAACAGATGTAGCACAGTTAAGATTGCATCCTCTACTCCCCTAGAGGCTTGATATGCAAATTGCAGAGGATCTATAAGATGCTTTGTTTCAGTTACAATGTGGTTTTTTATTAAACGCTTAAAAGATTTCATCACTAGAGATGTGAGTGCTATTGGTCGAAAATCATTTAATATTAAGGGTCTAGAAACTTTTGGCACTGGTACTATTGTAGATGTTTTCAATGTAACAGGGACAATTCCAGTATTATATGACGCTCTAAAGATATCAGTAAAAACTGGCGCTATACATTACCACATATTTTATCTGGACCTGGGCTTTTCCGAGGATTACATTTGTTAAAAATTTGACTGACCTCTATTTCATTTATATAAAAACCAGAAAGAGATTTAGTCAAAGATGGTGGTAGAAACACTGGAATAGCATTACTTTCTCCCTTATCAAAATGACAGAAATGTAAGTTAAGCTGATTAGCCATCTCTAGCTCCTCACATTGTCCTAACAGAGGCTGTTTGCCTCTTCCTTTATGAGGGATGTTTGTCATATTCTTTATCCCCTGCCAGGCATGTCGTGAGTTACCACATGTCAGGGACGCTTCTATTTTTTGTCTATAGGTATTCTTATCTATTTGTATTTGTCTTTTATATGCTTCTGTATATGTCTCTGAGTTATCACATCCTGATTTTTATATGCCGTCCTTTTCTTATTAATAAGGATCTTTAATTCTTTAGACACCCAAGGTTTATCATTGGGGTAGACCATAAAAGTCTTAGTGGGTATAACAGTATCTACACTGTAGTTTATGTACCCATTAACTGTTTCAACATACTCATTGATATCACCACTATCAAACACCTTCCCACTGGGTACATTCAAAGCACCCCTGTAATGCCATTGTACTATCATTATCCCACACTTTAACAAATTTTTTTCTGGGTTTTCTCCTTTCCAAGTAAGCTTTGATAAACAGGTCGAAGATAAACAATACTATGGTCAGAGGCGCCAAGTGGTGGGAGGACAGATGATGTATAAGCATCTTTAACAGTTCAATAGCACATATCTAAAGTCTTGTTTTATCTTGTCAGACAATCAACATATTGATAGTATGTATGCAGACTCTCCTTAATGTTACAATTATTAAAATCACCCAAAATAAACTTAGGAGCGTCAGGAGAAATTGACTCAAGTCTCTGAGATAGGTTGTAAATGATCTCTTGAGCTTTGTTAAAGTTTGCTTTGGGGTGAATATATGCTACAGTAATAAAAATTTGGGGAAACTCCTTCTGTAAATAGTACGGACGAAGAAAAATGCACAATTCGATGTCCAGAGTACACATGCTTTCTCTGACCTTTTCTGCACGACACCATTCCTCTCGAACAAGAAGACATACGCCTCCTCCACGAGTCTTTCCGGTGATGTTAAAATTTCGGTCAGTCCTGAATGACGCGAAGCCTTCGTGTTCAACCTCGCTGGGCGAGACGTTGCTGTCCAGCCATGTCTCGGTAATAGCCAGGACACAGGAGTTCCGGAACTCATATAGGTAGCGGATGTTAGCTGTTAATTCATCCATTTTCGCTCGCAAGGATTGCGCATTAATGAGAAGGGTAGTAGGCAGGCAAATTTTGTTTTTTTTCTTTCATCCATCTCAATCGGCGACGAAGGCCTCCTCTACATCCCCGTTTCCGCTTAGTATGAACTTTGATGCTTTTCATATTGGTTTTAAGGTGATTTGGAATTGTATCCACTACTGTAGAATGTTCTGATGCGACTTGTTCATATCAAATTTCATTAAGAGCAACGCCGCCAGCAGCGTGGCCCAAGTTCAGTACATAGGAGAGATAAATGTTTAATAATGCCACCAACAGTCCAAACATGCTCCACATTACAGTATACATGATTAATATCCCCAAAAAATATCATCCACAAACTTAAGGAGGCTCCCTAAAAGAGTCTTAGATTAAGAAATTATCTATCAGCGTAATGTCATGGGAAACACTGCGTGGCAGCCACAGAGCAGTGCCACACTAAACACAATAAAAAAGACAGAAACATCTCCAGAGGTAGATAGAGATAATCAAGATCATTGCTTATGTTGCTACATGCATTTGTCCATGTTTCTGTTTATACTCTTGTGTTTTTCAGCTCGCCTGGCATCTCCGAACATTACCAGAGATTTTTCACAAAATATTTCATCATCATCATCTTCATCATCCTCACAGCAGAATTGTTCACTGTTGTGTTCAGTGGTGAATGTGGGTCATGTGACTCTCTCCTGGTACAAAGGAAACAGTTTATTGTCCAGCATCAGTGTGTCTGATCTCAGCATCAGTCTCTCTCTACCTCTGGAGGTGGAATATCAGGAGAAAAACAGCTACAGCTGTGTGATCAACAATCCCATCAGAAACCAGACCACACATCTGAACATCACTCAACTCTGTCAGATGCGTTCAGGTATGTCACCAGTGATCCTTTTGGGGATATATATATGATGTTTCATAGTGTTTTTTGTAGAGAAAACAGACTGATTCGCACTAATGGCTCATTTTGTTCATTACAGTTCAGAGCCTACCTTTATTGTACATAGTGTTGATTTCTGCTGCTGCTGGATCTCTGTTGATCGTAGCTGCTGTCGTGATGTGCTGCATCTGCAGGAAATGTAGGAAAACAGGTCAGGAGAACAAGCAATTAATCTGTAGAAATATATTTTAAGATAAAAAATGTTGAAATTATACTGAAATTGTTTCATTTTAACACACTTGTAATTTTTAATGCAGACCAAACCCATGAAGAAGACTCTGATTCAACATTGTGTAAACCTAAAACACACAAAAAGGTAAGCTCATGATTCATGACTTTGTTGCAAGAAGTTGTTGCAGTCAGTTAGTCTGATTTAAGTTTTGATTTAATGTGCATCAGACGGTCAGTGAACAGACGTGGGTGGTTTTGTCACGTTATGTGTTAGGAAACACGAAGAGAAGGAACCAATTGCAGTAAGCCGTTTATTCAAGGGGTAATCCAATAGAGGTAAACAGTCCAGGCAGGGTCAAAACCAGAAGATCCACAACAGAACATAAACAAGACACTAACACAAGGCAAGGCAAGACAAGAATGACGGGCATGAATAACTGTAACATTTAAACATTAAACAAGGACTCCGTAACACAGACTAAGACAGACTGGGTATTTATACACAGAAGGATAATGGGGAAACAGGAGACAGGTGGGGGAAACAATCAATTAAGCAACAAGGAGGAAGGTGACCATATAAGGAAACAGGAAGTGATCTGGGACAAACACCGTGAGAAGGAGGACATCTAGTGGAACCCCGGGGAACAACAACCCAGACACTGTGACAGTACCCCCCCTCTACGGAGCGGCTCCCAAAACAACACACAGAAATCCCTGAAGGATCTGTTGAGGCGCCCACCAGGGCGGAGCGGAAGACCACCACAGCCTTGTGGTCAAAGTCAAAGCCCTCCAGGGCGGAGCGGAAGACCACCACAGCCTTGTGGTCAAAGTCAGAGCCCTCCAGAGTGGAGCGGAAGACCACCACAGCCTTGTGGTCAAAGTCAGAGCCCTCCAGGGCGGAGCGGAAGACCACCACAGCCTTGTGGTCAAAGTCAAAGCCCTCCAGGGCGGAGCGGAAGACCACCACAGCCTTGTGGTCAAAGTCAGAGCCCTCCAGGGCGGAGCGGAAGACCACCACAGCCTTGTGGTCAAAGTCAGAGCCCTCCAGGGCGGAGCGGACGGCCACCACGTCCACGTGGTCAACGTCGGAGTCCCCCAGGGCGGAGCAGATGACCAACACGCCCCCGTGGTTGAGACCGGAGTCCCCGGTTGACTTGGCTCTGGAGGGTAATTGGTGACTGGCCCTGGCTCTGGAGGGTCCTTGGTGACTGGCCCTGGCTCTGGAACAGCCTCGGGCACCGCCTTGGCATCAGGCACCGCCTCGGCCTCCAGAACTGGATCGGGCGCCGCCTCGGCCTCTGGAACAGCGTCGGGCACCGCCTCGACCTCCGGAACAGCCTCGGGCACCGCCTCGGCATCGGGTGCCACCTCGGCCTCTGGAACAGCGTCGGGCACCGCCTCGACCTCCGGAACAGCCTCGGGCACCGCCTCGGTAACTGCCTCGGGCACCGCCTCGGCCTCTGGAACAGCAATGGGCGCTGCCTCGACCTCGGGCACCACCTCGGCCTCCGGAACAGCATCGAGCACCGACTCGGCATCGGGCGCTGCCTCGGCATCGGGTGCCACCTCGGCCTCTGGAACAGCGTCGGGCACCGCCTCGACCTCCGGAACAGCATTGGGCACTGCCTCTGCATCGGGCGCTGCCTCGGCATCGGGTGCCACCTCGGCCTCTGGAACAGCGTCGGGCACCGCCTCGACCTCCGGAACAGCCTCGGGCCCCGCCTCGGTAACTGCATTGGGAACAGCCTCGGGCACCGCCTCGGCCTCCAGAACCGGATCGGGCACCGCCTCGGCCTCTGGAACAGCAACGGGCACTGCCTCGGCCTCCGGAACCGCATTGGGCACTGCCTCTGCCTCCGGGACAGCATCGTGCACCGCCTCTGCCTCCGGGACAGCATCGTGCACCTTCTCTGGAGACTCAGGCTTTGAGTCGGCCATCTTGTGCTGTGGCGCTGGGCTGGCGGCCATCTTGTGCTGTGGCGCTGGGCCATCTTGTGCTGTGGCGCTGGGCCATCTCGTGCTGTGGCGCTGGGCTGGCGGCCATCTCGTGCTGTGGCGCTGGGCTGGCGGCCATCTTGTGCTGTGGCGCTGGGCTGGCGGCCATCTTGTGCTGTGGCGCTGGGCAGGCGGCCATCTTGTGCTGTGGCGCTGGGCTGGCGGCCATCTTGTGCTGTGGCGCTGGTCTGGCGGCCCTCTTGTACTGTGGCGCTGGGCTGGCGGCCATCTCGTGCTGTGGCGCTGAGCTGGCGGCCATTTTGTGTTGTGGCGCTGGACTGGCGGCCATTTTGGGCATTGACGCTGGGTTAGCGGCCATCTTGTGCTGTGGCGCTGGGCTGACGGCCATCTTGTGCTGTGGCGCTGGGCTGGCGGCCATCTCGTGCTGTGGCGCTGAGCTGGCGGCCATTTTGTGTTGTGGCGCTGGACTGGCGGCCATTTTGTACTGTGGCGCTGGACCGGTGGCCAATTTGGGCATTGGCGCTGGGTTAGCGGCCATCTTGTACTGTGGCACTGGGCTGACGGCCCTCCTGGGCAGTGGTGCTGGGCTGACGACCACCCTGCCGGGAGAGACAGGAGTGGCTGGGGCATCCCACCGACACCGAAACTGCAGGTAGCGCACGAATTCCCAGAACTCCAGCGTCTCCAACTGCGCCATCTCTTCCTGCGGCACTGGATCATCCAGCCCGCCATTGAAGTGGTCTTTCAGGGCCGCATCATTGTAGTCCAAGCCCTCAGCCAGAGACCAGAACACTCGAGCCAAGGCACCCACTTCATTGCCCTCTTGACGGAGGGCGGTTAACTGAAGATACTTGGCCCGCCTCTCCGCCATCTTGGCTGGGGAACGAAAAAATGACATACCGCTGGTTCCTACGTAGACGGAGTCCTTCTGTCACGTTATGTGTTAGGAAACACGAAGAGAAGGAACCAATTGCAGTAAGCCGTTTATTCAAGGGGTAATCCAATAGAGGTAAACAGTCCAGGCAGGGTCAAAACCAGAAGATCCACAACAGAACATAAACAAGACACTAACACAAGGCAAGGCAAGGCAAGACAAGACAAGACAAGACAAGACAAGACAAGACAAGACAAGACAAGACAAGACAAGACAAGACAAGAATGACGGGCATGAATAACTGTAACATTTAAACATTAAACAAGGACTCCGTAACACAGACTAAGACAGACTGGGTCTTTATACACAGAAGGATAATGGGGAAACAGGAGACAGGTGGGGGAAACAATCAATTACAACAAGGAGGAAGGTGACCATATAAGGAAACAGGAAGTGATCTGGGACAAACACCGTGAGAAGGAGGACATCTAGTGGAACCCCGGGGAACAACAACCCAGACACTGTGACAGGTTTAGTGGCCCAACTGCCAGAACCTGCCTTCAAAGGATAGTTTAAGCTTTTTTTCCTTTTCTTTACATTTACATTTAGTCATTTAACAGACGCTTTTACCCAAATAGACATACAAATGAGGACAATGGAAGCATTCAAACTCAACGAGACGATAATATGATCTAAATTAAAAACACGTAGACTTTAGTGTTTGCTGTGGTTGATGAGACATGAGCATGAAGTTTCAATTTCAATTCAATTTCAATTTTATTTGTATAGCGCATTTACAACAGCCTCCAGGCTGACCAAAGTGCTTTACAGAAGAGCAAGAATATTACATGAAAATAGACAAGACAAAAATTTAAAACCACCCATTTCAAAATTTAGCTTATCACAGTAGTCAGTACACTAAGGAAAATAAAAAAAAACGTTTTTAGCAAGGACTTAAAAATAGACAAGGAAGTGGTGCTATTAGGAGTGAAGACGGGCGCTTGTTTGTCTGCATCTAATCATACTCTCTTATTCTTCCCCCCAAATCAGTTCTCACTGACAACAACAAATACGAAAGATTTTAAATGGCTTGCAAAAATAAATAAATTACATTTAATAATAATTAAAAAAACATAAATAAATGAAAAGGGACAATGTTAGGGTCAACTTGTAAATCTGCTTAGAACTTGGGCGCTGGAAGAACAGGGTGACTTCAAATTGATTTGACCCAGCACTTTTTAAATGATTTGTGGATTTGTTTGTAAGCAACAATGTCACTGATGTAATTTTGTCTTTAAAAAGTGGTGGGGTTGTGTATTTCATTTTTGAGGGGGTTTGGGAATACACCTAATTTAAATACTCTTGATCAAACCAATACCCTACAATAACTCCATGTATAATATTTAAGCGTTTTTATGACAACAGAGCAGCAGCAAACAGAGCCGTCGCTAGTGAGGTGAAAGGTGGTGATGACTATAGGGGGCCCCCGGCGATCTCATCGTCTGGCCAGCCTAAAAAGATACGCAGGACAGTTGAAAGGCTCATGATTTGCACATGTTTTTAAGCCTTGCCAATTTAAACATTCAAAAAAGTTTAAAGCATTCAAACACAAGACGCAGATAAACTCAACTGAGTAATCGTGTGCCATGTTTAGTGTGCACGCAGAGAGCTGCGTCTCATGGACATCAACACCAAAGTGAGCTCTCCTTCGTGTCCTCCTGCACCTGAACAAACAAATACAAATCAAAGTTTAAACATGCAAACAGAAATAGATGTGAAAAAGAGCCCAATTCAGCACCCACGTGCGGTGTTCTGTGTGCACAGGATGCAAGCAGAGAGAGGAGACTCAATGCACTTGAATACCAAAATTTGTTTCTTCTTGTACCGTCAAAAAGATACAAAATTATATAAAAATTCCCATCTTGGAGAGATCCTCGAAAAAAAATGTTGATTATATCTCATTTTTATCATCTAAAAAATTTCATACAGTGGACTACCAGAAAAATTTACAAAATAATTTGGGACTAAAAAATATTCAGACAATATAGTTTCTAAACTGTGGCAAATAAACTGTGATAATGTGAGAAATGTTGAAGGAATCGGTATAAATATTGGGTTTACGGTATATTAATTTTTATAGTGAAGACTATGCAGTGCTATTTTACATAAAATTTTCGGTTTTGGTACCTGGAGACATACAAATTTGGAAAAACTAAATAGCACTAATAAATAAATAGAGTGAACATACAAATTAAACAATTTCAAACAGGGCCCACTGGTACAACCTGCACCAAGGTCTGCAAACCCAGTGAATGTGAGATGTTGTAATGGCAACCAGAAAGACACTGCTACTGTTGCATCTGCTGACGTTCAGCAGCTTATTATACTAAATCAAATGTGCATTATTAATAAAGTCAAAACAGTTTCTTTGCGCTCATATACTGCATCTCTATAATATAAAGAATACAATTTTCATAGCCAAGCAAATCTCACTATCATTAAAACTTTTTCTTCTTCTAATGATTACATGTCATTTGTGTGCTTAACTATCCAGGACCAGTGTTGGGCGAGTTACTCTGAAAATGTCATCAAATTACTGATTACTCTTTTTAAAAGTAATCACATTACTGTTCTGAACACCTTATTTCAAAAGTAATTAGTTACATTACTAGTTACATAACTTTTTTCTACATGAAATTTATGAAATCCCAGCATACACGCTCCCGATAAAAAATTGTTATTAAAGCATCAATATACAGAACACTGTTATTTTTAACTAAAGCAAGCGGCTGCATGCATGCATGGTTGGGCAATGCAAGCAAAGAGCGCTGCATTTATAATCTCTAAAATACATCTCAATTCACCGCAATCTCACAAATCTCTGTTGAAACTTTCATAATGTCTACAACTTGTGTGTTATAATGAGAGGAAATGTGACCATGCAAATTTCAGCACTGCATTGCTCATCGCTGCAAATGTGTGTTATAGTTATAGCTAGTGTGTTATAAATAGAAACTCTGCATACGCTTGCACCTGTTTATCGTTTATATTTTATATTCGTTCATGTTGCTTTTTTGTAATAGATGAATAACAATTTATTTGTTTTAGATAGTTCTTTTTGTTGGAGTCCCGTGAAACATTTAATTCTTCCTCATCCTGCACACACACACACATGAGTGTGTACCCCCGCACCAGTCCTCGACAGGTCTCTAATCCACTGGCACTGTGATCAGTCTTGCTTTATCCGCCTCGCTCAATGTATCATTTGACTGCACTCGATCACTCCCAGGTTGTTGCAACTTTGTAGCTCACGGACAAATCTTTTCTATATTTAAGGTGCTGCTTTCTGTGTGAAAGTTTTTTGTTTAGTTTCGTTAAGATATGTAATGATATCACTTGTGATGGTTTTATTTAAAACCTTTTACCATTACACCAAATCCAAATCTGTATGGCCTACTAATTGAAATAATCTGCCATTTAAAATCATGCAGTATAAATAAATGGGTTTGGTATTCTAAAATAATTCATAAAGCATCAGTTTTATATCATTAGATTTTCAATGGAAAAAGGACAGTTGTTGCCTCATGTTACCTGTGCTGAAGTCTGACCTCGAGCTGCAACTGCTCTGCAGTTCATCATCGTCTGAGGTGAAATGTAGCTTCAAACTAAAGCTGGTTGCTTTGTAGATGTGCTGCAACAAACAATGTTTCTTTTGTGTTAAATGCAACCATTCTCAAACTTTCAGAACTGAAATAATTTGTTTGATGATTTAACGGTTTAAAAAGTCATGTGATGAACTAGATGACTGAAGTTATTTCCTCCAACTGCTCCGTGTTAGCGTCTGTTCTGCAGTAGCAGTGTTCTTTGTAAAACAAAACTGCTGTTCCTCCTAATGTGTCATTTACATTATGTTCAGCTTTGGGAATTTAAACTTTTTTATTTTTTTATTTTATAGAGACATTAATTGGGTCTTGTTGTAAAGGTTATTCAGAGATAATCATAACATTCCATTAATTTTCTGTCACATCAGCAATGTTCCTGATTAAGTTTGTGTTTTCTTGCAGAAATCAAAGACAAATGCTGTGTATGAAAATGTCCCTAAAAAACGATGATCAAATACTGTCTACTGGAACTGATGATAAAGCTCATACAGGACGCTGCCTCACACATTTTGGTTTAGTTCACATTTATTCTCCATTTATTCACCCAGACAGCTCAGTTTTATTTAACCTATCTTTTGATTTCATTTAGTTTTTTGTATATATAATTTTGCATGACTGTGTGCCTCTCTTAAGTTGTTATTGTGATTTCCAAAATATTATTGCTTTAATTTGATGCCTCACAAATCGCACAGTATTCAGAAACTTTACGAAATGTTCTATTGTATGGAAATCTAGTTTCTTTATAAAAATGATTCCACCCTTCAGCATGCCCTTTTGTCTGTAATTTATGGCTCTTAATTTATTCTTATTAGACAATTCCACTGAACATTAAAGGGTTAGTTCACCCAATAATCAACTTTATTTAGCATTGTCTTCTCTTCCGTGTCTGTTGTGAGAGAGAGTTCAAAACAAAGCAGTTTGTGATATCCGGTTCGCGAACGAATCAATCGATGTAACCGGATCTTCATGAACCAGTTCACCAAATCGAACTGAATCGTTTAAAACGGTTCATGTCTCCAATAAGCATTAATCCACAAATGACTTAAGCTGTTAACTTTTTTTAATGTGGCTGACACTCCCTCTGAGTTCAAACAAACCAATATCCCGGAGTAATTCATTTACTCAAACAGTACACTGACTGAACTGCTGTGAAGAGAGAACTGAAGATTAACACAGCCGAGCCAGATAACGAACAAAACATTGACTCGTTCTCGAGTCAAGAACTGATTCTCGATTCAGTTCAATTTGGTGAACTTGTTCAAGAAGATCCGGTTACATTGAATGATTAGTTCTTGAACCGGATATCACCGCAGAGTTTTGAACTCTCTCACAACAGAGACGGAAGAGAAGACAATGCTGAATAAAGTCATAGTTTTTGCTATTTTTGGACCAAAATGTATTTTCGATGCTTCAAAATATTCTAACTGACCCTCTGATGTCACATGGACTACTTTGATGATGTTTTTCTTACCTTTCTGTACATGGACAGTAGACCGTACACACAGCTTCAATGGAGGGACTGAGAGCTCTCGGACTAAATCTAAAATATCTTAAACTGTGTTCCGAAGATTAACAGAGGTCTTACGTTTTTTGAACGACATGAGGGTGAGTCATTAATGACGGAAATTTTCATTTTTGGGTGAACTAACCCTTTAAGTCCATTAGTGGTTTACAGTATCACCCCACACAACATGCTCAGCAGGACATGTTAGCAAATGTAGTACAAGCTCATTATCTCTCTGTAGTGTCCAAAGGTGAAAATCACATGTCCATGATTACAGCTCTACATTGCTATAAGTCGATGATTCTGGAACCATTTAAGAAACAACAGACAAAAAACAAGACCCCTTGCCTTATTATTGCCTTCCTAATGCCTGTATGAACAATAACAAACTAATTTAAACCTAGACTAGCTATTTATCATGTTTCCATCTTTTTAAATAACCTGTATACTATTGCTATTCTGTCATGCTCGTATTACTGTGGTTAACACCATTATATATTAGGGAAATGCCGGTATCAAATTTTCATGTTGTAATTAATTGCTGATATTTTTATCAGGGATTATCATGGGATTGAAAAAAAGTGGTCATATACGGTATAACAGGTTAAATTACTTTTTTCAACAAAAATAACTGAGCATTTAAAT
Source organism: Carassius auratus (assembly GCF_003368295.1). Taxonomy (NCBI): domain Eukaryota; kingdom Metazoa; phylum Chordata; class Actinopteri; order Cypriniformes; family Cyprinidae; genus Carassius; species Carassius auratus. The sequence goes on along the minus strand of NW_020525469.1, from coordinate 108,161 downwards.
ATAATAAAGCAATACTGAAAAATATTGGAATACCTAAGATTAATGAATGTTCAGAAGAATTATCCATTGGCAGTTTATGTTAAGTAATGAATTAACTAATGTTAACTAATGAAGCCCTAATGTAATGTGTGAATGAACAATAACGAAGCAAAACACTTTCAAACAATATTTAGGGCATGTTGTAGTCAAGATTTAAAAAAAAAAAGTTTGAAAATTAATAGCATATTAAGTCTAAATATTTCAGTATTTGGCTGTGATGAATACCATAGCAAATCCACAAATTTGAATGGCTATCTAAATACATTTTAGAAAGTAGTGCAGCTGCTTTATTTATGGGGTTTTCAGGGTAAGAGCTGGATTGTCTGCAGTTTAGCGCCATCTGCTGTCAGAGAGTGAATGTGCTTTCTCTCACTTGTTCCCTCATGTGCTTCTCATGCGTGCTTGTTTACATCTGAGTTTTTCAAGCAGCATACTGCGGTGTTGTACATTTTGACCAGCTGATGGGAATAGTATTCTTAAAATGCATTCCAAATTCTGGGTCGGGTGGCCATTGTGTGGGTTTTGAGAAGCAGTAAACCAGCATCAAAAGAGTGATCAGTGTACATTGTTTTTTTTTTTTTTTTTTTTTTTTTTTTTCATATTTACAGTTTGTATATTCCAGCATAATATGAAAGATCTCACTGTCTCTGGTTTTAAATGCATTTAGCAGATACCCATATTATTACTCTGGCCCATTTTAGGTTTCAGGTCACTATGGTTCTATTTCTTTTCAGTCACTGCACTGGGAATCTACTAAAACCATTATAAGACTTTTTTAGCTATAACATTAAAACAGTAAAAAATCATTGGAATGAAAAGATTAAAGGCCACAAAGGTTTTTTGCACAGTGGATGGATTTTTCACACCATCCAAACTTCTAATTGATGGGTAGTTTTGATCTAATGGTTAAAGAGTCAGGCTTGCAACCTGAAGGTTGTGGGTTTGAGTCTTGAGTTTTGGGTGGAGGGAGTGAATGAACAGCACTCTCTTCCACATTCTGTACCCATGACTGAGGTAAGACGCTTGAGCAAGGCACCGAACCTCAATTGTAAATGGTGTTTGTGTACTTTAATGGGTTTCATATGTACTGCACAAACTCTCAGTATAGGTCATCTTACATGGCCATCACATTGCTCACTTTCATTTTCATTTACAACAAATGAGAGTTCGCTAACAACAGCTACTTTATTTATTTATTTTACAATAAAATGTGGGATTATTTTTATTTTTTTGGTTTGTTTGTTAATATAATTGAATAATGTGTGCATACAAAGGTAAATGTTTACCTGTAATAAGTCAAACAAGTACAAGCTTAATTGTTAGAAGTATCAATTTATTTCAAAACCAAACAACTGATGATCACAAAAGTAATTATAAGTTACACATAACCATTTTGTTATTGCTTCACTCCCTCTGTGTCAGAAACAGTTTCTCATCACAATTCTTTCTTTAGATTAAAACAGAAGGTCTTAAAAGCTGCTCATAACAGCAGGACAGGAAGAAGTCTTTCACCTATAAACTACACATACAACAGGTTTGTCCTCCCGGCAGATCAAACCACATTCTGAAAGCCGACCACAGCAGGTTTCAGTTTGACTCAGATGATGCACATTGGGTAAACCTGGTACTGTGAAATGGCAAATGGTTTTAACTTTGCACTTTTTTTCCCCCACAAGCAATCAAAAAATATATTTATATACAACCATTTCACAAGTGGCTCAGTTTTTCTATAGTTCTTCTGATATTCATCATTTTTCTTCTACTTCTGGCTTATTCTGCTTCTATTTAATAGTCTGAGAACTATTTTTAAAAAAAGTATGTGTAACTGATATATATGTATATATAGGCTGTATATATATTTGTTTTGTTCTGTTTTTGCTGGTCCCGTCAGATTGGTAAGTTATAAAAGCATGTGTATGGTGTAATATATATATAAAATCATCAAACCTGCTTTACAACACCATGGTGGCATTTACACCATCCATCATTTTTGGTTCTTTTTCAGTTTTTCAAGTAGATTGGATCTTGTTAGCAAAATCACATATCAGTTCAGATATGTATTGTTCAATTTGGCATTAATTCAATAAACTGTCCAGGGGTTGGACCAAAAAAAGGTGTTTTACCCCCATTGGCCTTTAATACAGTTTCCAACTTTTATAACAGATCCATGCATTTTTTGTCTAATGTACACTCACCTAAAGGATTATTAGGAACACCATACTAATATTGTGTTTGACCCCCTTTTGCCTTCAGAACTGCCTTAATTCTATGTGGCATTGATTCAACAAGAAGCATGAAGGCATTCTTTAGAAATGATGGAGATTTGTGGGATGCACATCCAGGGCACGAAGCTCCCGTTCAACCACATCCCAAAGATGCTCTATTGGGTTGAGATCTGGTGACTGTGGGGGCCATTTTAGTACAGTGAACTCATTGTCATGTTCAAGAAACCAATTTGAAATGATTCGAGCTTTGTGACATGGTGCATTATCCTGCTGGAAGTAGCCATCGGATGATGGGCACATGGTGGTCATAAAGGGATGGACATGGTCAGAAACAATGCTCAGGTAGGCCGTGGCATTTAAATGATGCCCAATTGACGTTAAGGGGCCTAAAGTGTGCTAAGAAAACATCCCCCACATCATTACACCACCACCACCAGCCTGCACAGTGGTAACAAGGCATGATGGATCAATGTTCTCATTCTGTTTACGCCAAATTCTGACTCTACAATCTGAATGTCTCAACAGAAATCGAGACTCATCAGACCAGGCAACATTTTCCAGTCTTCAACTGTCCAATTTTGGTGAGCTCGTGCAAATTGTAGCCTCTTTTTCCTATTTGTAGTGGAGATGAGTGGTACCCGGTGGGGTCTTCTGCTGTTGTAGCCCATTCGCCTCAAGGTTGTGCGTGTTGTGGCTTCACAAATGCTTTGCTGCATACCTCAGTTGTAACGAGTGGTTATTTCAGTCAAAGTTGCTCTTCTATCAGCTTGAATCAGTCGGCCCATTCTCCTCTCCACTTTAGCATCAACAAGGCATCTTCACCCACAGGACTGCCGCATACTGGATGTTTTTCCCTTTTCACACCATTCTTTGTAAACCCTAGAAATGGTTGTCTGTTAAAATCCCAGTAACTGAGCAGATTGTGAAATACTCAGACCTACCCGTCTGGCATCAACAGCCATGCCATGCTCAAAACTGCTTAAATCACCTTTCTTTCCCATTCTGACATTCAGTTTGGAGTTCAGGAGATTGTCTTGACCAGGACCACACCCCTAAATACATTGAAGCAACTGCCATGTGATTGGTTTATTAGATAATTGCATTAATGAGAAATTGAACAGGTGTTCCTAATAATCCTTTAGGTGAGTGTAAATCTGTATTAAGTGTCACACTTCTGATGGTTTTGTTTAGAATTATAATCTCTTATGTGATGCGTTTTTACAGGAGATTAAAGAGGAAGATCATGTGGAGCAGGGGCGGACTGGCCATCTGGAGCACCGGGACTTTTACGGGTGGACCGCTGGCCAATGTGGGCCGGCCCACCCGGTACACAAATTTACATATATATATATTAAATGACGGAAATCATAGAATTACATCTCTTTTCTACGCAAATGGATGAGTGAATGAGTCGATCGCGAGGCCGACAAGGAGTGTGTTTTGTTTGGTGTTTTGCCCTCTGTTTAGTTTGGTCTACTCCATTGCGTATCTTGAAACAGGCCCCTTTCCACATCGTCTAATTTACAGAGAGAGAGAGAGACAGATTTATCTGGTACAGCGAATTTCTCTGAGCAGCAGACCACTGTATACATTCACTTAAAACATAACCGTTAAGAGAATACTTGCAGAGCCAATTATTTTGAGATAATTGAGTGTGTATGTGTTCATTCAGAAGTTATGATACGCGAAAGATGAATTAATTCTGTGTACGCGCATTGTCTGAAATGCTGCTCTCAGCTTTGAACGTGTGCGCGTAAGCTCTGAATGCGCGTGAATTGTTTAAAACGCGTAAATCGGCAAGATTCAGAAGCAAGTGCAAACGATCAACTACAAGAAGTTTCACCCCTTCAAGCGAGTGGACAACGCAAATCAAGTCACTATTCAAGATAGCCGTCGGTCAGAGCGGTAGCCTGACTTTTTACCAGAGGTGGGAAGTCCAGGGGCCAAAGAGTAAAAGTCCTGCCATATTTTTGCTCCACCCATGAACTCAGCAGATGATTTCATCAGAGGAGGAAACAAGTCATTCCTTCCAAGTCACAAACGAGTCTTGAGTCAAATCCCAAGTCCTCAAAGAGTAAAAGTTAATGAGATAATTAAGTGACTAATTAAATGAAAAACGCATTAGTGCTGAACACCTGCTGTTTACAATCAACATCACTGAAGAAAAGAGAAACACAAGAACTACAACTGACTTTAAACACAGCCTTGGATGAAATCAATTGAAAAAAAAAAAAACTTTGCCACCATAATTGTGGTGAGTATTTGCTTCAGTTGAGCTCTTGAGCCTTTAAGCAGAGTTAAAAAAATTGCTTCTAAACAGTTGAATTATTGTTTTGCAGCAAACATTTGTGCAATGCTGATACAACTCTTGATCTAGCAGGTGACTTATGCTTTTGATGACTGTATGGTCTTGATTAAATTTCTTGATTATGTGAGAAGAGTTCGTGGCTTAGTTGTTAAAGAGAATTGCCGTGTATTCACGGCTCTGTCTGTGCATTTTGGATGGGTTGAATACAAATTCTGAGTACAGGTCACCATACTTAACTGTATATCACTTTCACAAAAAAATAGAGAAATCTCATTATGCAAATGCCACCATATAACGCTTCAATATTAAGGACAAAAAAACGTTTTGGAATTAGGCATTTAGCCATGAACATGTATCATGTGATCCTCAAAAGTGGTGAGAATTATTATTCATAGTGCAGTGCATTATGGGAGTAATTCATGTATTGCACCATGAAGCATTTTGTTGATGGTCACCATTGTAGAGATTCATATGCTGGTTCGTGATATACGTGTGTGCGTCTAAAATGCACTGGAGATCAAACTTGTATATGTGTTACAATAAAATAATCAATATCCTGTAATCATTAGAGCAATGCTTTTTTTTTTGTGCATGCTGTAGTTTCACTGGAATTACTCAAAGCCTAGACATCTGATAAGAAAGAAAACAAAAACATTTGAGATATAGTTAAACCAGCACATTGTGACTATGTGTTCTTCATATGTCACAGTTATGTCTTCTCCACAACACCCCATGCAGAGCTACAGAGAGAGATCTAGCACAACCAATTCAAGGCTCAAGAGCACAATTAAACCAAACACTGATCTCCATGATGGTGGCCTTATTTTAACCAATAAAACATCAACGTCTGATCCTCTGTAATTCTCAAGAACAGCAGGTGTTCATCACTAATGCACAATCATCATTTAATTAGTCACTTAATTATCTCATTAACTTTAACTCTTCGAGGACTTGGGATTTGACTCAAGATTCGTTTGTGACTTGGAAGGAATGACTTGGTTCCTCCTCTGATGAAATCGGCTGGTGAGTTCATGGGTGGAACAAAAATATGGCAGGACTTTTACTCTTTGGCCCCTGGACTTCCCACCTCTGCTTTTTACAATTTTACGTGCCCTGCACCTCAGATCTATTTAGTTTGTGAACCATTGGTTTCCACACTGGTTTCGTTCAACAAAATATTTTAAAAGATGGACTCAAAAGAATCATCTGATCACAAATCGGATCATGAACTTGTATTACCGAGTAAAAGATGATCTATTATTGAACAGTCTTTATTCTCAAATAAATAAAGACTTCAAGTTAATCTGTAAAACACATAAAGCTATCGTTTGAGTTTATAAACTTCTATTTCATGCATGATTCATATGGCGCTGTTTACTGAATGCAAAGTGTGAGTTCTAGGAGAATGTTTTGTGACGTGATGATGAGCATGTACAGCTGCTGGACGAAGTTTTTTTTTTTTTTTTTTTTAGGGAGGATCAGTTGCCCTATTGGTTAAAATCCCAAAACTGTATACTTAAATATTAAATTAATAAATGACATCAAAACAGGGGAGGATACGTTATGATGTGGTGGGCTGCTGTAGGCCAGAAAGTCCAGGGCCACTTTTTGGTCCCAGTCCGCCCCTGATGTGGAGTACCTGATGCCATGAGATGATGATCTAAGTGCAAGACTGAGATCCTCCTGCGACAACCTCAGTTTTCAAAGTCAGGATTTGGGATTGGTGTGAACCACGTTGCATCAGGAAATCAAACTCTCATGCAGCAGGGTTTAAAGTGTGGTTCTTAAAGATGAATTCATGGAATCTCCTTAAAACTTCAAAAGCATTTGCCTAATACAAGGACTTTTAACAAATTATCTAAATCATTTGTCACGTATGGCACATTTTCATGTTTGATTCTTAAAGTCTTGAAGAGACCATATGCATTGATCTATTTTTTTAAAGTGCAAACCGTAGATGCAAAATACTCTTCTGTTGTCCCTTTGATTCACATCTGTACAGAAATGTGATTTTACTTGTTGGACAAACAGCTTCTGCATGAGCATGAATCTGCTCTATATTTGTGTTTAACATCAGTGTGTGACTGAGGTGTTTAAAGTAATGCTTCGTTCGATTTACCTCAGAAGCCTTTGACACATGAGCAGACAAATATGCTTCAAGTTAATTTACACTGTAGGAAAAAAATATTTACATGAGCTTATTTTAGATGGTGCTTTCTGTGGCTGATTCAAAGTAAAAATAATAATAATAATAATAATAAATATGCTTTCTGAGTAAGTGACAGAACAGATCTCATAATCGACATAACACAGGATAAACATAAGTAAGATAGAATTGCACAATTAGAAGTATTTTCCCATTGTTCAGATAAACAGATGGAGTCACCCATACTTTCCCTGTTGTTTTTCCTGTCCTGTGATGTGAGAGTAGAGACTGGACTGAGCAAGCATGAAATTCAAGCAAAGACAATCATTTCCATCACACAGTGATAATATTCTACAATAAAAACCAAAAACCCCACAATACTTACATGATATAACAAGCACTTTGAACAAATACAACACCATAAAAAGTTCCGTAAAAAGAACTGAATAACGTGGACAAAACAAACATCTGTTATAAAAGACCGTGAGAAAGAATAAAGAGCTTTACCTTGAACGCCTCACAGGCCTCCATCTTACTCCTGTTAAACCATAAATCACTTCTCTACATCTTTACAAAATATTTAGTGGTTACTTTTCCTTCGAATTAACCATAATTAAATGTGAAATTTTCAAAGATTCTATGATGCCATTTGTGTGAGTGTTATAAAATTACCACACTTTAGTCGTAATAATAATCACTTTAATGTGTTACTTATGAAAGAGTGTAATATGGGCAAAAAACTAGTACAAGTGGTATGCACAATGTATTAGCTGGAGCGCAATCTAGTGTTGAAGATGTATTTAATCAGTCACAGATAAATTATTCGTTTATTTCTAACAACAAACTCAGAAATGTCACGATAAAGTCAGATTCAAGTTAAGAGTGAATCAGATCTGCTTTAATGTAATTTATTATACGAACATACAAAGACCTTTCAAGTTCCTTTCCATTTTCCTGTAAATAAAACAGTGTTTATATAGACAAGGCCTTCACAGCACGTTTGATGCAAAGTAAAAAAATATAATAAAAAGTGGGTCTAACAATATCCCACTGAAAGTGCAAGGCAGCCAAGTTTTGTCTTCTGACTTTGAGGTAAAGGTTTTTCTAAGGCCTATAATTGTACTTTAACTTTATGAGTCTGAAATTACTTTTCTGAGAATATTTACAATAAAATACACCTTGATGACACTTCTAAATCCTGCCATTGATTTGGGAACCCCAGATCTCAGAGTTCAGATCCGAGACTTAATTATTTTATTAATGAGAAAATAATAAAAACTAATGAGATTGAATTATTTAGATTGGAGATCTGCCGATATTATATATATATATAATTCTACTTAATATAAGTGACGTGACATACAGCCAAGTTTGGTGACCCATACTTCGAATGTGTGCATGTGTGTTCTGCATTTAACCCATCCAAAGTGCATGCACACACACACACACACACACACACACACACACAGAGCAGTGTTCATTATTTATGCTGCAGCACCCGGGGAGAAGTTGGGGGTTCAGTGCCTTGAGTTTGATCATGGACACAATGGTGATATTTCATGGATCAACCCTGTCAGGATTTAAACTGTCAAACTTTCTTTAACCATGAAGCTACGACACCAGAACAAACAGATAAACTGCTTCATAGACTCAAACACAAATATACTGATTCCTGCTATAAACACCAGCTTGGAGTGATATGAATGCTATGAATAAAGGCACACTGGTGTTTTCATCAGGCATGTTCCTCTCTATAGTGTTGTCAAATGACAATAATGACACTTTAAAGACTTAATATTACTAGTATTGGTAATACAGACTCAATTCAGTATTTTGTACCTGTGAGTTTATTGATGGCAGCTACTCTGTAAAGACTGATTGTTTTATGTATTAAATTAAATGGTTCACATTCATTTCTTAATGAACCGTCTTTATACTGAAAAACATTAAGCACTATTGCTGCTAACTTTTGCTTATGTATTTTTATTTTTCTGAAGCAACCTACATTATTTAAATATAGATTTAAATTATTAAATCACTTAATAATTGAATTATAAATTATAATAATTATAAATTATATTGCAAACTAGTTTGAATTAGGTGCAATTCCTACCTAATACTGGAATCATGGTATTGTGTTTATGAATGTTGTGAGTTTCAGCTGATGCTCTTCTCTCATTTCCAATCTTCTCTTTATGTTCTCTTCATATGAAACAATCAAAACACTACTGTTACTGTGACATCTCATTGGCAGTATGTGTCTCAGACTGACTAGAGGGCGTCCCGTTCATCGGCAGAGCTTCAGATTGATTAGGGGAAAAATCTCCAGAATGATTCTAAAACACAGAATCACAGAAGAAATCAACAGGATTGATGGTTCAGTTACACAAAGAGTACAAGTATTATAGTATTAAATATTTCACAAGCTGATATCCTGATATTTAAGATTAACTGCTAACATGTTTTAAATGTGGGATGCTTCTATTAAAATGGTAATTTACATGAAGAATCAAATTTTCTCTTGACATCTCTTATAAAAAAAAATTACTCATCACAGCAGCAAAACGAAACTTTTGGCATCAACATAATGCAGTGGACCGCCTCCATAATTATCAGACCAACAGTGACCGTTTCCTTACAAGTCTAAAGGAGCAAGCCCTTAAAAAGTTACAAATAAATAATAATAATAATTAAACTGTATCATGTGATTTTAAATAATACATTTCTAATCTTGCAGAGACATTCATCTTCCTAAACAGCTTGCACATCTAAAATTCTTGATGCATCATATTGGCAAGTATTAAAGGTACAGTGTGTAAATTTTAGTGGCATCTAGCGGTGAGGTTGCGAATTGCAACAAACGGCTCAGTCCACCGCTCACCACACCCTTCAGAGAAGCATAAATAAAGTGATGAAACACATTATGTAGAGCAGTTTGTCCGTTTAGGGCTAATGTAGAAACATGGTGGCGATTTCAATGTAAGGGAAATGTAAGGGAAAGAAATAGCTAAATTTAAGGTAACAAAAACATAACAGTTCATTAAGTAAGGTCTTTATACTCCTCTGAAAATCTCTTTATCTCTTTAAATATATCGTTGTAAATATTACACCTTGGACCTTTAATAAGTCAGTATTGGTACATTTACTAGCTCTCTTGATGAAGTTACATTTTTGATTTCATATTATTTGTCATTTATTGTAAGAACTATGTATGTTACATGCTGATCCTAGACCAGTGTCATAACAGCTAATATCACATAAATGTAATTACGATAATAATACAATGATGGTGTAACGGGGCTGACGAGTCGTTAGATGTGAGAACCATGTGCGATCTTTTGCTACACAGAGAAGTGGTCATAACAGGCCTGGGTCAAACACTGGCAAACGGGTGTATTCCAGAAAGCAGGGTTAACTTACCGTGAACTAAACCCTGAACTCTCAGTTGATTAATCCCAAACCTTGCTTACTCGAGGTATGTGGTTCCAAAAACGTGTCCGGGAGTCAGTTCATTCAACTCAGAGTATGTTCCTGGTTAAGACTCGAGACATTCTCAACAGAGCGATGAATCGACGAGTCACTATAGAAACAGACGCTAAGAAAAAGCACGCCAAGCTGTTTCTTTCTTCTTCTTTTGTTTATTAGTTAGTGCATATCGCCACCTAACTGATGGCTGTGCAATCATTTTTTTTTTTCATTTAATATTTAATCCTTGAGAATGTGAATTATATTGTTTGTTTTATGCTAATTATACATTAAGTCATATCATATATATATTGATTTAGAATTTAGACATTATAGAAAATGCCACTCCATGTGTGAGATATAACATGTAATAAATGAAATATATAAATATATATAAGTTAAACATTACCTTGTCATAGTGTTTTATAATTTATACATACCTCTTAATACATCATTTATAGATAACTCTTTTATATGCCAATAAAATAAATAATCATATTATAATAATATATTACCTCATTTATTACTTAAATTAGCGCTTCCTCGTTAACACATAGTATATGTGTGTGTGTCCTTGAAGATCAGCAGTGACTTGACACAGTCCTTGAAGATCACCAGTGACTTGACTTGACTCTGAAAGGTCAACGGTGACCAGCCTTGTCTCTGGAAAGTCTATGGTACCTAGCCCTGACTCTGGAGGGTCATCGGTGACTAGTTCTGACCCTGGAAGGTCATCGGTGACTAGCCCTGACTCTGGAGGGTCATCGGTGACTAGCCCTGAGTCTGGAGGGTCAGCGGTGACTAGCCCTGACTCTGGAGGATCATCGGTGACTAGCCCTGACTCTGGAGAGTTCACTGTAACCTGACTCGACTCTGGAGGGTCAACTGGAACCTGACTCGACTCTGGAGGGTCAACTGGAACCTGACTCGACTCTGGAGGGTCAACTGGAACCTGACTCGACTCTGGAGGGTCAACTGGAACCTGACTCGACTCTGGAGAGTTCACTGGAACCTGACTCGACTCTGGAGGGTCAACTGGAACCTGACTCGACTCTGGAGGGTCAAGCAGCCATCTTGGGCCATGACTCTGGACAGGGGGCCCTCTTGGGTTGTGGTGCTGGGCCGGCGAGCATCTTGTGCTGTGGCGCTGGACCGGTGGCCATCTTGGGCATTGGTGGTGGGTTAGCGGCCATCTTGTGCTGTGGTGCTGGGCTGGCGACCACCCGGTGCTGTGGCGCTGGGCTGGCGGCCATCTTGGGCTGTGGTGCTGGCTCAGCAGCCATGACGTGAACCGTTTTGGGAATCTCTAGGATCTTTGACAGCCTATCAAAGTAATCAAGAAATGTGTCAGCGGCCATCTTGGGCGTTGGCGCTGAGCTGGCAGCCATCTTGCACCGTGGCGCTGGACTGGTGACCACTTTGTGCTGGGGCGTTGTGCTGGCGTCCATATTGCCTTGTGGCGCTGGGTTGGCGGCCATCTTGCTTCGTGGTGCTGGGTGGGCGGCCATGTTGCCTCGTGGCGCTGAGCTGGCGGCCATCCTGTACTGTGGTGTGAGGCTGGCTTCCATCTTGCCTCGTGGTGCGGGGTTGGTGGCCATGCACCGCAGCGGCGCTGGGTTGGCGGCCATCTTGTGCTGTGGCGCTGGACCTGCGGCCATCATGGGCAGTGGCGCTGGCTTTCTCCATCTGCCATGGTGAGACGGCAGCTCTGGTCCCTCCCACATGAGCCCCGATTTGAAGGGGGGCCATGGTGGAGAGCGATGCTGAGCTTCCTCTCGGCCACTCCCTCCTCGGTGACCTCCCCTGGTCCCGCGAAACACGACCAGGCGGGTTCCCTCAAACCGATTGCTTCTCTCCCGCTCGGTGGCTGGGGAAGAAACATCAACCGACATACCGCTGGATCTCGTTTGTGACGGAGTCCTTCTGTCACGTTCGGTGATACAGGAATACACGGAGAGATCCAAGTGCAGGTATGAGATATTATTAAAGGGCAAACTGTGTACTGTGTAGTGTTAGGGTCTGAGAATTAATGGAAGTTCAGTGACCGGATCAAAATAGATTTTAATACTAAATATTTTAAATTGCATAAAATGTACTTACTTATTCATCTATATTCAGCTTTTTTTTTTCTGAGTAAAACCACACACAAAAAAAATATTCAGTGCTCATAGTATCTTACCTGATCACTGTCCTGCATCACAGGGTCTGTTTGAATAATAATAAACTCAATTAACCATGCAGTACTTTGATTAAATAGAAAAAAAAAATCAATTTTTTAAATATTGTTTTCAAACAATAAATATCATATTTCTCTCTTGTTTGATCAGCTGTATGTAATATTTACCTCCCCTTCTATCATGGCACCTGTACATAACGAGCAGCAGAACAACAACAGCAACAGCAACAACAACAACAGCGATATATATTCCTGTTAGAACCGCTGAAAACAAACAGCCATTATTATTAAGAGAGTGACTGATGATAAACAATATCTTTGTCTGATATTTACACTTTACTATGGAAGAGGATTAGGGCCAAGCAATAATAATAAACACACCCATTTCATGTTCATTTCATCTCATAGGACTTCGGACACTCCTGCCAGATGCTGTTTACAGTGTAGAGAGTTATATGTACTATTTACACTTAGTAAGTAACAACAGCAGCGGCATTTTTTTACACAATTTTTACAAAAAGTACACAATATTTAACAATTTTTTCCAAAAATGTAACAAGTTTAATTGCAACATGTTATTTAGACTTTTTTCTTTAAATTTTATGAGTTTTTTCTCGTAATTTAACAAGGTTTATTTTCTCAAAATGTAAAGATTTTTTCTTGAAATTTCTTGAAACCAGACGAATCTCTTTAAATAAATCATCGGATCGATGTCTTGAAGTGTGGTAACCTTAGTATAAAGGGAATAATTGACTTCGGACCGTTGAATTATTAGAAAAATAATGCACACCTTATTTTTCTAATAATTCAACGGCCTGTCGTCAATTATTCCTTACTTATTAAACACTGTTCATGTTAGTATTGTGATCAGTATGTTTGTTTTGACAATTATGTTATTAGGAGTGCATATGAAGGTGATTATCTCAATTATATTTCAATATAGGCCAACATTACAATAACTGGATGATCTAAAAATTCAAACTTTCATTAAAAACTGTTCATAGAAAAATGGACTTAAGTAACTAAGTGATACTCACCAGTGACAGTAACACTGAAGCTCCTAATAATGGTGAATCTGCTGCTGTTGATCTGAAGTTTATATTCTCCAGAGTCTGTGGTTCTGGTGTTCATGATGGTCAGAGATCCAGTCTGATGATCCAGCTTCAGTCGGTCTCTGAATCTCTCTTTACACTGATCATCTGTGCAGATTTCACTTAAATTTTTAGCGATGAGAGTCATTAAAATACCACAACATCAAATTATTTTTTCTTTTTATTTCCACGACTTCTAAAGTAACAGATTCTCCCTCCTTCACTGACTTTCTTCTCATTTTATCTTGTTCAGCAGCAGTAACACCTGAAACACAAACCAACAGCTAAGCAAAGGATCTTTCTTTTTATATTACTTATTCAATGATATGGATGTGGTCCCTTTTTAAAAGTTGTATTCTGCTCATTGTGTTACTGTTTGTACAGCACTATGGTCAATGTTGTTTTTTTATTCAGTACTTTAGAAATACATTTGAATTTCTGAGAAAAAAAAAATAACTACACAACATCAACCCAGCTAGAATTTTTTTGTTCTAAAAATGTTCTAAGAACATTCCCATGGATTGTTCTAACAATGTTTTTAGTGGGTAGTTTTATTTTTGTTCCCAGAACGTTCTCTGAAAATATAGGATAACGTTCTCTAAAAAACATTCTAAAAATGTTTATTAATAACATTATTAGAACATTATCCCCTAACATTCTAATTAAGATTTAAGCATATGTTTAGATGTTGGATGTTGATGTCTGTTTAAAAGTAATAGTTTGGTTTGATGTCACCATAATGGTGGTAAGTGTTGGCTTTAGTTGTGCAATTTGACACTTACTTGTCAGTGATGTTCTTTAGCTGCTGTAATCTTTATTATAGCAAAAACAGCAAGAAAACATGTGGTTAGACGACACTGGTTGCTTGCTATTGATTAATGCAACACATATGCGGTCTGGTTGCCTGTTTTCTCCCAATATAATGTATAGTGCATATTATTTATTAAAACAGCATAATAGCTCAAGCGCCTGAAACCCAGCTGAATTTAAAAAAAAAAAATTGTCACACAAAGATCAAGATTTAGTGTATGAATCTCAACAATGGTGACATGCATCATGCTGCAATGTATTCTGGGTACATCATGCAAAACTCATTCGTGGCACCCAGAATGCATTGCGGCATTAAGCTTGTCACCATTGTTGAGATTCATACACTAATTATTGAGGTCGCTGTGTGTCTAAGCAGTCTCTAGTTCATTAACAATGTCATTTAAAAAGAACAGACAAAATCTGATATGAATTTGCAGAATCTTATGCACTGCATCTGCTATAGTCTCTAATATTAAATTAATAGCATAGATTCAACTCCACATAAAACCAGTTGATCAGATCACTACGTGAAAAAAGTTTTAATATCAGCAAGTAACCAACATCACCTGACGACGGTTTTCTCGCACTGTTTTTGCTATAACAAATATAGTTATAGCGGTTAAATGAACAGATACACTGAAAAAGACTCATACTGCCTAAGTACTGATCACCATAATGGTGACGTCAAACTAAACTATTATTTTCAATAAACCATCAACAACTCTGTTAATCTCAATAAGAACTTTTTTACACTTATGACAGAAATAAATCTTGTTTATAATAAGTGCAGTTGGTAATACTGTTTCTGGAGTTATTTACACTAGAGTCTGACACCAAACAGAGGTTGGGTTTTCCCTTTCAACCAACATTTTGACTTCTGAGCGATGTAAGTTCACATCTAGTGTGATGTGAAGCTTTATTAGAATGTTAGAGAATAATGTTGTAACAATGCTATCAATAGACATTTTTAGAATGTTTTTCGAGAATGTTATCCTAACTTTTAGCAGAACATTCTGGGAACTAAAATAAAACTAGCCGTTGAAAACGTTCTTAGAACAGTAAACATTTCTAGGTGGGAAGATCTGTACACATCAAATGACTTTCTATGCCCCATCTCAACTTTCAGTCTGAAAAACATTATTTGTTGATATTATAACGACTCACCTTGAACAACAACACTGAATCTCTTCACAATGCTGATTCTCTCGCTTGTGATCTTTAGTTGATAAAGTCCAGAGTCTGTGTTTGTGGTGTTTGTGATGGTCAGAGATCCAGTCTGATTGTCCAGCTTCAGTCTGTCTCTCAATCTCTCAGAACCTTTTTTATTACACTGGTCATCTGTACAGACTTTACCAAGATCGCCATTGATTTGAGCAATACGGTTGTCATTAAAAAACCATTTAAACCATTCTTGTTGGTCTGTTTTATCAGTGTGTAGAGTGACTGAATCTCCCTCCATCACAGACACTGACTCTCCATCTGTATCAACACCAGATGAACCTGAAGAAGAAATGAACCACTGATGCACACCAAACAAAATAATACAACAGGAAAGTCTTGTACCTACTGATCATATATAATGTGGGTAGAAAAATATGTCTGGATTTATAACCTATCACATGGAAATGAACAGCAGAAAAACATTGATTTATATATTTACTCATCAGACAAACATTCACGAGTCTCATGGATGAACTTATACTTAAAGGATTACATTTAGCTCCATGTCATCCAAGATGTTCATGTTTTTCCTTCTTCAGTCTAAAAGAAATTAAGGTTTTTGAGAAAAACATTCCAGGATTTTTCCATTTTTCCATACATTTTTGGTGGCCAATGGATTGAAACCCAGTGTTTACAAAGCTAACTTGCAAATAAAGTGTTAGGAGTTTTTCACCCTACCTTTTTATATTGTAATATACAGATGAAGAACTAACTGCATGTGACCTTTCCAGCATTATTACACAATGGATGAAGATGCGCATGGCAGAGCTAGTGCAAGATGAGCTTTTGAGGTTAAATAGCTATTGTGGTTAAAAATCCATAATTTTTTATTATTACTTTTAGAAAATGACAGATAATTTCATTAGATAGAACCCTTATTTCTCAGCTGGGATCAACTGAAGCTGCATTGAAATTGCAATTTGGACCTTCAACCCGTTGGCCACCATTGAAGTCATAAATCTTAATTTCTTGAGAAAGAAAGAAAGAAAGAAAGACATAAACATCTTGTATGACAGGAAGGGGTGAGTAAATTATCAGGGAGTTTTAATTCTGGAAGGGAACTTATCCTTTAATGACTTTTCTGACTACTTGTGGATCTACGAGATCAATGATGTATATATTTAATGAGCATCAACACTAAATTATACTTACTAGCGACTGTAAAACTTAATCTCTTCATTATACTGCTTCTGCTGTTGATGATCTGTAGTTTATAAAGTCCAGCATCTGAGGTCCTGATGTTCGTGATGGTCAGAGATCCAGTCTGTTTGTCCAGCTTCAGTCTGCCTCTAAATCTCTCATCACCTTCTTTACACTGAACATCTGTACACATCTTACCCTGGTCTATACTGATTTGAGCTATTCGAATGTCATTAAAATACCATTTAATTTTTTTCTGTTGGTTTGTTTTTACACCAGTGTGTAGAGTGACCATATCTCCTTCCATCACTGACACTTCTTCTTGATCAACACCAGACACACCTGAAGAAGAAAAGAACAGTTCCTTATGAGCAAAGAACAAAATTATACAACAGTAAAGTGCAATGAAAAGTTGTTTTCAGATAAAGATTGTGGTAAGAGAAATATGTATAAATAAAAAATGTAAACAGGGATGTGCAATATCGTCATGTAAGATAATATTGTGATGTGAGGTATGCAAGCTAACATTATCAAGCACTTTGCAAATATAGAGATAAAAATTATTACCTGTATTGAATGCAGTTATAATGCCCCAGAATTTCAAGATATCCAAAAGCAAAAGCAAAAAAAAAACTTCTCTGTATGAGTTATTTCTAGTTAAAGGGTTACTCCACCCCAAAATGAAAATTTTATCATTAATCACTTACCCCCATGTCGTTCCAAACCTGTAAAAGCTTCGTTCATCTTCGGAACACAATTTAAGATATTTTGGATGAAAATAAGGAGGCTTGTTACTGTCCCATTGACTGCCAAATAAATAACCATGTCTAGGTCCAGAAAAGTATGAAAGACGTTGTCAGAATAGTCCATCTGCCATCAGCGGCTCAACCATAATGTTATGAAACAACGAGAATACTTTATGTACACGAAGAAAACAAAAATAATGACTTTATTCAACAATTCATCTCCTCTGTGTCTATCCGTTTCACTGTAGTGCCATTTTGGAGAATGTCTGCTGAACGCAAGCAGCATACGCTCTTCTGTGTCAGCCACAAGAAAGTGCTGTTTTTATTCAAATGAAAGGATAAAAATACACACAGAAAACATATCCTTACTTTCCTGGACCTTGACACTGTTATTTTCTTGGCAGTCAATGGCACAGTCAAAAGCCTCCTGGTTTTCATCCAAAATATTTTAAATTGTGTTCTAAAGACGAACAAAGCTTTTACATGTTTGAAATGACATGGGGGTAAGTGAATGATGGGCAAAATGTTCATTTTGGGGTGGAGTATCTTTTTAAGCCCTATCATAGGGCTATTTTCTTGATTTCAAATGAATACTGAGAATACAGAATAAAATGTTGCCATTTTCCCCGCCATATAATAATTTAATAGGATTTCCTATATTTAATTCTTGAAAGGTGAAGTTCTGATGATAAGTGAAAAATCGACTGACCTTAATGTGTATCAGTCACTCCTATCTTCTTTCTCTGCTAATGTCTCCACTGCCAAAATGACATACTACCATAACAAAATTAACAATTCAACTCTTGCATGCTTTTTAAACATTTTCCTTCTTTGTCCTCCTCCTCCCCCTCCTGCTTCATCTCTAATAGCTGATGACTTTGACACGTTTTTCATTAATAAAAAACAAAAACACATCAGTGCACAATTTTCCACACCACAAACAGTCAAGCTCATATCACCAGCAAACATACACTCATTTACATCCTTCTCTTCACTCTCTGAGGCAGAAGTCTCAAAACTCATCCTTTCTAATCACCCTACTACTTGCCCGCTTGATCCTATTCCATCTCATCTCCTTCAAACCATTTCTCCTCCAGTTATACCTGCACTCACTCACATCATCAACACATCCCTCCACACTGGTGTTTTTCCCTCATCATTTAGACAGGCTCGTATAACTCCACTACTTAAGAAACCCACCCTCAACCCATCTCTTATAGAGAACTATAGACCAGTTTCCCTTCTTCCTTTCATTGCAAAAACACTTGGACGAGCTGTGTTCAACCAAGTCTCTACAACCAACCCTACTGGCAAAAGGCATCTCAGGAACCACACTTCAATGGTTTGAGTCTTACCTATCAGATAGGTCCTTTAAAGTATCTTGGAGAGGTGAGGTGTCCAAGTCTCAACATCTAACTACTGGGGTGCCTCAAGGCTCAGTTCTTGGACCACTTCTCTTCTCTGTCTACATACAAGGCATCATTAGGTTCTGTCATTCAGAAACATGGCTTTTCATACCACTGCTATGCTGAGGACACTCAACTCTACCTCTCATTCCATACCTCTCTGATGATCCGACGGTAGTTATTCGCATCTCAGCTTGTCTAACAGACATTTCTTGCTGGATGATGGACCATCACCTTCAACTCAACCTTGCCAAGACAAAACTGCTTGTGATTCCAGCAAACACATCGTTTCATCACAATTTCACCATCAAGTTAGGCACATCAACCATAACTCCTTCAAAAACAGCTAGAAGCCTTGGAGTTATGATTGATGATCAGCTGACTTTCTCAGACCACATTACTAAAACTGTCCGGTCCTGCAGATTTGCTTTATTCAACATCAAGAAGATCAAGCCCTTTCTTTCGGATCATGCTGCACAACTCCTTGTTCAAGCTCTTGTTCTGTCCAGGCTGGACTATTGCAATGCTCTCTTGGCAGGTCTTCCAGCCAATTCCATCAAACCTTTACAATTAATCCAGAACGCGGCAGCATGATACATTTTTAATGAGCCAAAAAGAATACACGTCACACCGCTGTTTATCAGTTTGCACTGGCTTCCAATAGCTGCTCGCATAAAATTCAAGGCATTGACATTTGCCTACAAAACTACCACTGGCTCTGCACCCATTTACCTAAATTTGTTACTTCAGACTTATGTGCCCTCTAGAAGCTTGCATTCTGAAAGTGAACGTTGCTTGATTGTGCCATCCCAAAGAAGCACAAAGTCACTTTTACAGACTTTTAAATTAAATGTTCCCTCCTGGTGGAATGAACTCCCCAACTCAATCCGAGCAGCTGAGTCCTTAGCCATCTTCAAGAATCAGCTTAAACCCATCTCTTCCATCTCTAACTTTAACACTCACTATTCTAATTATATTCTTAAAAATGAACTAACTACCTTTCTAATCTTTTTGTATTCTATTTTCTTTTCATTTATTATGCAAGTGTGTGTGTGTGTGTGTGTGTGTATAAAGACCTCTAACACTAGCTTGCTCTATTCTTTTTTATTCTATCTGTTTTCTTTTTATTTATTATATTATTTAAAATCCCATGCTACGTGTACTGTGTTAACCTAACTGAGACTTGTTATAGCACTTGTATATCATTGCTCTTTTTGTTGTTTTTGATTGCTTCCACTGTCCTCATTTGTGAGTCGCTTTGGATAAAAGCATCTGCTAAATTAATAAATGAAAATCAGACCAATGTATTCAAAACCACTAGTCAAATTTATCAAACAGGAATTATTGTTTCCAGGGATTATGTATTGATCATTTTAGCTGTATCAATAAAACATTTTAGAAGAAGCAACTTAATGAATATGCCTAAAATATTTAGGTGTGAAAATAATTAAAGACCTAACTTATTTGCATGAGGATAATTATGAAGAAATTAACCAGAACATGAAGACAGACTGAAAACTGGTTTAGTTTAGGAGGAGGGATTCACCTTTTACTGTCTGTTGTATTTAATTTAATCCGTTTAAGTGGAAATTTTTTAATTCATAATTAATGTCATTCCAAAAATAATCAAATTAATGATGTAATTTAAATGTAGGCCTACATGGCTTGCTGTTAAAACAATGACTTACCATGAACAACAACAGAGTAGGATCCTCCACCGCCGTGATTTTTGCTGGAGATCAATACATCATAATCTCCAGAGTCTGTGGTGTTGATTTCTCTGATGGTCAGAGATCCAGTCTGATGATCCAGCTTCAGTCTGTCTCTGAATCTCCCAGCACGATTATCACACATAATATCTGTAGAGCTCTTTCTGTGATGTCCAATGATTTCAGCAATGCGAATGTTATTAAAATACCACATAACGTCTTCTTGTTGGTGTACTATATGATATTTTAAAGTGACTGAATCTCCCTCCATCACAGACACTTCATCTGTACTAACACCAGACACACCTGAAGAAGAAATGAACAGTAAACCACGAGCCAAACAATAACACACATTGTTTATTTTTATTGTAGCCTGCCATAAAAGAAACTGTAACAAATAAATGTCTTACAAGGGTCAAGTAAAATACAATTTGTCGAATCCATGTAAACTAAACTGCGTCACGTTCGTATTGTTGACCTGAAGAGAGATTATAACATTAAAATGTCTTACCATACGCGAGTAAATACGTGAGCACTGAGAGCAA
Organism: Carassius auratus; assembly: GCF_003368295.1. Taxonomy (NCBI): domain Eukaryota; kingdom Metazoa; phylum Chordata; class Actinopteri; order Cypriniformes; family Cyprinidae; genus Carassius; species Carassius auratus. The sequence goes on along the minus strand of NW_020525469.1, from coordinate 87,134 downwards.
ATTCGAGGCATTCTTCATTTTGTTTTGAAATGACTACAGTTTCTGTGAAGGTTTAAGTGCTGTGTCATGCCCGTTAAAGCCTCCTTGTGCGTGACTCATTTTTTGGACCATGTTTTTTTTTTTTTTTTTTCTTATAAATTATACCCTGCATTAAATGTATGCTTATGTTTCTGCATCGTAGTCATAACATAATTTGCATAGCCATTTTATAATGTAGATATACTCGTTTTCTCTTTTAATTTCTGCATTTGCTATAACATCTCGGTTACGTATGTAACCTTGGTTCCCTGAATAGGGAACGAGATGCTGCGGTTCTGGCCGTTCCGTACCTTGATAATTCTTCATCTTCAGTCATGAAATCTGAGCGAAATGGCGCGCTGCACCCAGGTATATCATGCGTGCGCATGCGTAGGGTGGTGCTATGCGCCATTTGGCCAATAGGATTGGCGGGATGGTATAGGGCTTCAGACATTCGTCACACCGGAGGTGTTCCCATACGTGGTGACGTCACCGCAGCATCGAAGTGACCTATGATAGGGAACATCTCGGTTACGTATGTAACCTTGGTTCCCTGAATAGATTTCATGACTGAAGATGAAGAAGTTATCAAGGTACGGAACGGCCAGAACCGCAGCATCTCGTTCCCTATTCAGGGAACCAAGGTTACATATGTAACCGAGATGTTCCCTATCATAGGTCACTTCGATGCTGCGGTGACGTCACCATGTATGGGAACGATATACCAAAACGCCTGACGTACCTGATAACTGAGATCCGAGGAAGCATCTGCTCAAGCGGAGAAAACCCGGGAGCCAGGAGCCATCCTCACATCCAGACTGTAGGACTTGATAAAAGTGCTCGGTGAGGACCATCCTGCCGCAGCACAGATATCATCCATAGAAGATCCACTGAGAAAAGCTTGAGAAGAAGCCACAGCTCAAGTGGAATGAGCCTTAATTCCTAAGGGCGAAGCGAGTCCGCGCGCCTCATAGGCCAAAGAAATTGCCTCCACCAGCCAATGGGACATGCGCTGCTTTGTAACCGCATGGCCCTTACTTTTATGTCCAAGACAGACAAACAGCTGGTCAGATTCACGCCAAGGGGCTGTACGATCCACATAAGTCTTTAAAGCTCTCACAGGGCAAAGACTTAGATCTTCTGATCCAGCCTCAGCAGGTGAAAAAGCTTCCAGGAACACTTGCTGAAAGCGAAAGAGGTTAGATGCGACCTTAGGAACATAGTTAGGCCTGGGCCGCAGCAGCACCTTCACAGAGCCCGGTGCAAATTCCATGCATGAGGGTGAAACAGAAAGAGCCTGTAAATCCCCAACTCTCTTGAGGGAGGATAAAGCCATGAGAAGAAGTGTCTTCAGTGTCAAGAATATATCCGATACGGTCTCCAAGGGCTCAAACGGATGCCCTGATAAACCTAGCAACACAATGGATAAACCCCATGAAGGAACTCGCACAGGGCGGAAAGGCCTCAGCCGTCGCGCACGCTGTACGAAACGAGAAACTAGTGGATGACGCCTCATAGAGGCACCGCCTATGTATTCGTGGTAAGCTGAAATGGCTGCCACGTAAACCTTAAAAGTGGCTGGTGTTACGCCATCCGAAAAACAATCCTGGAGGACCTCCAGCACTGAAGCCACTGGGCAGTAAACTGGATCCACATTACGATTGCCACACCAGGCTGTAATCAGTCTCCACTTGAAAGCATATAAGCGTCTCGTAGAAGCTGCTCTAGAATTCAATATAGTCTCAGTGGTTTCAACAGAAAGACCGGGACATACTAATGCACTCCGCTCAGTGGCCACGCCCACAGTTTCCACAGATCCGGCCTCGGGTGCCAAATCAGCCCCTGTGCTTGTGATAATAAATCCTGTCTGAGGGGAATCTCCAAGGAGAGCCCGCTAGCAGACTGATCAGATCCGCAAACCACGGCTGCGTGTGCCATCGCGGAGCCACCAGCAGCAGCTGTTCCACTCTGTCCCGCCGTATTCTGCATAATACCGCTGGGATCAAACGAATCGGAGGAAAAGCATACAGACTGGTCCTGGGCCAGCTGTGAGCTAATGCATCCACGCCCAGGGGCGATGGGGGGCATAGGGAGAACCATAGCGGGCAATGCGTAGTCATGTTTGACGCGAATAAATCCACTTTCGCTTGCCGAATATCCGCCATAAAAGATTCACCGTCTGGAGGTGTAATCTCCATTCTCCCTGTTCCAGAGCCTGTCTGGATAGCATATCTGCTCCGAAGTTCAAACGTCCGGGGACATGAACAACTCGGATCGACAGAAATTTCTCTGAGACCAGAGAAGAACATGTCTCGCCAGCCTGCACAGGGGGCGAGAGCGTAATCCTTCCTAATGATTCAGGTATGAGACAAACGCTGTGTTGTCTGATCTGAGCAGCACAAGACGGCCGATCAGCAGATTCGCGAATTACTGGAGAGCCAGAAAACTGCCAGTAATTCCAACCGGTTTATATACCAACTGCGTTGTGCAGCTGTCCACACTCCATGGGCTGGTAGCCCTTGACAAACAGCTCCCCAACCGGTCAAAGACGCATCCGTCGTGACGGTCTCTGGGAAAGCTCAAATCCCCAGCCGAACCCCGGTAGGAGAAACTCGGTTGGCATCCATAGCTTTAATGACATCACACAACTCCGTGTCACCGAAATCGTCGGATGCGGAAGACAACGGGGTGAAATATTTCGTCTTTCCGCCCACTTTGCCACTGAAAAGGGCGCATGTGAAGTAACCCCAGACAAATTACGGGGAATGCCGCTGCCAATCGTCCAAGTGGTTAACAGACGGACGCCCTGGAGCCGCAACGGGGCCAGAGCTACATCCATGCATTGAGAAGTACGGGGTCTACGACTTCTATAGCCCCTTTGCTCAGCAGAGTTGACATCTCCTGTCACAACACTGCTATTACCATCAGTCTACCACCGTGGAAAGAATTCAGCGGAAAGAGGCGGGCCTCTAAAAAAACGAATTGGTGTATCCGTGACAATTGTGCGTAACACCCATTGAGAAATGCCGGGCAAGCGTTCCACGCGACCCAAAACGATACTAGCAGTCTCAAATTTCCGCTTTCTGCAACGCTGTCATACACATAATGTCCGTGCACGGAAAAGCCTGCGGCATTCGTGCACAGGGGAAGTGTATGCATAAGAGCTATTGCGTCCCGTTGTGTATAATCCTGAACGTGTCCACGGCAGGAATTAGACCAACGAATTGAACATCAGGCTCTGCCGCTAACTAAAACGGCGGCTGTGCGAGCCGTCATAAACGGGTCGTCTGTGTAAGACCCTTGAATCGCCCCTCAAGATCTGAAAGCTGGATTGCGCAGTGTCTGAGGGATTATTTTTTTATTATTTACGCCTGGCGTCACAGCCCGATCCAATGCTGCTCGAAGCGCTGTTTGCTGCGAGACAGTCAATGTTAGAGCGTAGGGACTGCAGTGAGAGTGTTGGATGCGCATTAGCGGTCCAACAGCACTCTATAGTGGAGGGCACAGTCCCTGGCGAACATGAAGTAAAGCGCATGCGTAAACTTGCTGCGTTTCGTTGTGTATAATCCTGAAGCGTATCCACGGCAGGATTTAATTCACCAAGATAAAAATCGGGCCACGTCGCCATTGCGAGAATGTGGCGGCTGTATGAGCAGTCATAAACTGGCCATCTCTGCCAGCCTTTTGTGCCGTCCCTCAAACTCTGAAGGCTGGATTGTGCAGAGTGTCTGAGGGGGCGCTCAAATGATAGCTCAATCCAATGATGCTCGAGGTGGCTTTGCTGCGAGACAGTCAATGTTAGAGCGTGGGGACTGCAGTGAGAGGGTTGGATGTGCATTAGCAGTCCAACAGCACTCTCTAGTGGAGGGCACAGACCCTGGCAAACATAGAAGGAAAGTGCAAGCGTCAAACTCGCCGCGTTTCGTTGTGTATAATCCTGAAGCGTGTTCACGGCAGGATTTAATCCAACAAGATAACATTAGGCCACGCCGCTAACGAGAACGCGGCAGCTGTGTGAGCCGTCATAAACTGGCCATATTCGCCAGTCTCTCGTGGCGTCCCTCAGACTCTGAAGGCTGGATTGTGCAGAGTGTCTGAGGGGCGCTCAAATGATAGCTCAATCCAATGATGCTCGAGGTGCCTTTGCTGCGAGACAGTCAATGTTAGAGCGTGGGGACTGCAGTGAAAGGGTTGGATGTGCATTAGCAGTCCAACAGCACTCTCTAGTGGAGGGCACAGACCCTGGCAAACATGAAGTAAAGCGCATGCGTCAAACTCGCTGCGTTTCGTTGTGTATAATCCTGAAGCGTGTTCACGGCAGGATTTAATCCAACAAGAAAACATTAGGCCACGCCGCTAGCGAGAACGCGGCAGCTGTGTGAGCCGTCATAAACTGGCCATATTTGCCAGCCTCTTGTGGCGTCCCTCAGACTCTGAAGGCTGAATAGTGCAGAGTGTCTGAGGGGGCGCTCAAATAACAGCTCAGTTCAGTGACGCTCGAAGTGCTTGTGCTGCGAGACAGTCAATGTTAGAGCGTGGGGACTGCAGTGAGAGGGTTGGATGTGCATTAGCAGTCCAACAGCACTCTTCAGTGGAGGGCACAGACCCCGGCAAACATAGAAGGAAATGCATGCGTCAAACTCGCTGTGTTTCGTTGTGTATAATCCTGAAGCGTGTCCACGGCAGGATTTAATCCAACAAGATAAACATAGGGCCACGCCGCTAGCGAGAACACGGCAGCTGTGTGAGCCGTCATAAACTGGCCAAATTCGCCAGTCTTTTGTGCCGTCCCTCAAACTCTGAAGACTGAATTGTGCAGTGTCTGAGGGGCGCTCAAATAACAGCTCAGTTCAGTGACGCTCGAAGTGCTTGTGCTGCGAGACGGTCAATGTTAGAGTGTGGGGAAAGAACGAGAGGCTTCTCGTAAAGAACCGTAATAAGAGAAAAAATTTGCCGAAATATACACGACTCGATACGTCTAGACGAGACTAGGTCGCGGCGGAGTTTGGCGCGATCCGTTCGGCTAGAGAGGTAGTCAAACGGCATCGCTATATAATAGCAGTCCGCCATGTCACTTAATCGTGGCAAAAACCCGCGCCGTTCGTGATATGCGCTGATAAGGCTGCTTCCAGGACCTCGAAACCTCTTGGTGGAGGTCCGTGAGAAGGGTAATTTATCCACCGCGCGGATAGCCACATAATAGCACACTGAGGAAGGGGAAGCGCGTTTCTCCTGTCCGCTCGGAGGGAGAGAACCGCTTATGCCGGTCAGAGCCTACTCTGAGTAGAAGCTGCGGTTAGACAACATAGTATAAAAGCAAAACTGCTCTGATTAACGCGCTCGAGTAGGGGAGAGCGAGCAAGTGGAAAACTCCAGTGCATCACTGTACTCATAGTCAAGCCGCACATATCGCCCCTAACCAACACCTCGTGCGGGGCCTCGGCGACCGCAGAAGCGAACGGTGGGGGTTAGACGCGAGGCGACTGAAGAAATAGACTCCAGAGCGCGGATACTTTTCTTATTTTACCATAGCCGTAGGCTATCACAGAGAGAACATGAGAGAGGCTGCAAACGAATCTCTCATGAGTGCCTCCCTGTGATAAACCCATATACGGCTCTTACCTTTCGTTGACTCATCGCGTCCGCGAAAGAGGAGTTAACACTGCTCGAAGAAAATTGCTGGAGAACGCGAGATGATAGGGCACAGATGATTCGCTATTCCTGAAGGAATGAAATCTGAGCGAAATGGCGCGCTGCACCCAGGTATATCATGCGTGCGCATGCGTAGGGTGGTGCTATGCGCCATTTGGCCAATAGGATTGGCGGGATGGTATAGGGCTTCAGACATTCGTCACACCGGAGGTGTTCCCATACGTGGTGACGTCACCGCAGCATCGAAGTGACCTATGATAGGGAACTATAATAATGAAAGCACACCCTCCGAAATGAAACTAATACAGAATTTGACCACTAGAGGGATGAGCAATATTAATACAGAATATATGTTGCTTGCTTTGTCATAGGTACTATGCTTATATTAGGGTTACTAATGTCCACCATATATTTTTGTTACCGTTTTAGTGTTACTAATAATTGTAAGATAAATAAATTGTCACTTTCTTTTTCAGACAGTAGTCTGATATCACATTCCCATTTATATTTCATTAATATATGCGTCTATAATGCAAGTAGTTATATTAGTATTAGTAATCTTGTGTTCAACTAGGAATTCAACAGTCCCAGAATCCAGCTATTACGTGCAATAAATAAATAAATAAATAAAAAACATACAAGGAGCATTCAATTTATTATTTTTTATTATTATTATTATTATTTTCAGAATGACAACAGAGTTTATACAGGCTCAAATCTAAATCCCTTTTTTTTTTTTACATTTTCTGACACAAAATTAAGGAAAGGCACATGATATTTCCCTTTTTAAAAACTCTTTATATACACAAGTCATTTAATAAAATCTCTTGAAACATATGTATTGGTAAAACTAAAACACACATGTCCAGTTATTATTGATTTTAGCATTGTAACACACATTACAGGCTAAGCCCCCCAAGTGGAGGGCCCAAAAAAGCTCTCCCCCCTGAGCTTCAGGACAATGACCACACGAGGGAGTTAAACCACCTTTTAACATTATTTAACATTAAAAAACTCATGGGGTATCAAATATAGACTGATGTACCGAGTATATATGTGTATATTATAATATATATATATATATATATATATATATATATATATATATATATATATATATATATAATGTATATATATGTATATATATATATATATATATGTGTGTGTATATATTAGTGGTGGGCCGTTATCGCCGTTAACGTGCTGCGTTAACGCGAGACTCTTATCGGGCGATAAAAAAAATATCGCCGTTAATCTATTCTCAAAGTTGGGTTGGGAGCTGGGTCTATACTAAGCAAGCTATGATGACTTTCACCTTGATATTTTATATAACTGACCACCGGCGGCGCCAGGGGGGGTCCTGGGGGGTCTCAAGACCCTGCCAAAAAACGCCTTGACCCCCCATTTGACCCCCCACCCTCTTCCTGATTATATATATATATATATATATATATATATATATATATATATATATATATATATATATATATATATATATATCCGGGATAAATATAAAAATATATATTCAAACTACGCAGAATAATAATAAATAATAATTGTTTCGACATTTATTCGTACACTGAACGAGAATCGTTTCTGTCAGACGCGTCCGATTCGAGAACCGAGGAGCTGATGATACTGCGCATGTGTGATTCAACGTGAAGCAGACTGACTCACAGCTCGTCTGAACCGAACTGATTCTTTTGATGATTGATTCTGAACTGATTCTGTGCTAGTCTTATGAGCGCGGGTAAATCGAAGGCTTGAAAGAAGGGCAGTCGTCGCGAATTACATTACATCGAGCGCAAAAGAACCGGTGAACCGTTTTTTTTCCCCCAACTAGTTTTATTTTATCGAACTGTCCGAAAGAACCGGTTCACTTGAGCACCTGCTCCTTTGCCCCTTAAGTGCCCTTTTGTCAAAGCAAAATTTCCTCGATTTTTTTTTTGTAATAACATTCCCTTTTGTGAATGCCTGCCCACGCCCAATCATAATATTAGAACAATTTATTAATAATAATTTAGACGTAAATAAAATGACCAACATGATGACCTTTCACCTTACGACGACCTCATCCAACGCTCATTTTTTTAATTGCTAAGGGATATTTTCAACACTGCGGCAGCTGGTAAGTGGTGTTTAATTCTCAGCGAAGTGATTTTGATGTTTATTTACTTATTATTATTTTACTAGAACGATGTGATGTGAGAAAATGCAGATATGTTGCTGTGTGTACTGTGTAGAAGTAACGCTAGTGTGCTGTTTGAGGGAGAAAAGTTTCACAGGTATCGAGGGGTCTGGTCTTTTTTATGTTATTTGACTACACTATTATTATATTACAGTACTTATTTATTTTTTAACACATAGAGTGCCTTAAAAATAATTATCACAACACTGGTAAGGCTTATTCAGATTTTCTCATTCTCTGAATTATCATTATACTATTCAGAAATGAATTAAAATATAATTATATTTTAAATGTGATGCAAATATTTTTTTTTTTTTTCAATAGCAACAGTGTTTACAACAGCAAGACCACTTTAGCCTGTAAACTCAGTATCTCTCTGGAAATAAATGTAAAAATATAAATGGCAATAAAAAAATGCATAATATACCTGACATCAAAGCGCAGTGTGAAGGATATGAATAACAAATGTAGCCTGTCATTTGTTTACATTGCAAAGGTGTTTGATTTTAGACAACAACTACAACAGTAATAAAAATATGAATCACTATATTCCAGTGTATCAGTTTTTTATGTTTTGTATCAATATTTAAGGTGGACTTATTGATTAGGTCCAACCCTTTAAAGTTTGAGCATATTGTTTGCAAAATGCAATTGATTAATTAATTAAAAACAAAGTAGTTGATATGCTGTGTTGTTTTTGTTGTTTAGTAGCAGTAATATGCAGTTATTAGCCATGTGCACTGTATTTTTTGTTGGTTTTCATGAGACCCCCCTTGAAATGACCAGGACCCCCCATTGCCCCCCCAATCAAAATTGTCTGGAGCCGCCACTGTAACTGACTCGCTGAGGACAGCCTAAAAAGATGCTCAGGACAGTTGACGGGCCACTGCTGCGCATCGTCACAAAAGCTTATCTTTCTCACGTGTTTTTAAGCCTTTCCACTTGTCGATTTAAACATTAAAGCATCCAAAAACTAGACGCGGAAAAGCTGAACAGAGTAGCGTGCCGTTAGGTGCGCACGAGAGAGAGAGAGAGAGAGAGAGAGAGAGAGAGAGAGAGAGAGAGAGAGAGAGAGAGAGAGAGAGAGTTCACCTCGAAGTTCCTCCTGCACCGGAACGAACAAATGCAAATCGCAGTTTGAACAAACAAAAAGATGTGAAAGAGCCCAATTCAATACCACGGTGTTCTGGTGTTCAGGGCTCGCGCAGAGAAAGGCGTCTCAAAACACTAGAACATCGAATTTGCTTATTTTTGCTCTTGTGCCGACAAATACATACAAAATATGTCAAAATATCCACCTTGGAAATTATGCTCTAATAAACTGTCAGTTATTTCTTAAGTGAAAGTAAACAGTTGAGGAAAAAATGGGATGTGTATTATATTGGATGCGTTCATCGTTTCTTAAAGTGGCCGCGCCTAATTTAGCTACTGGCTGCTGTAATGTTAATCCAAGAAAATGAAAATGAAAATCACTCACTGTTCTTGACTGAATTTCTTTGTAGTTTTAACAGTCAAACCAAAAATTATTCAGAAACCAGATATAATTTTTGATATATATAGCAAAACTGTAATAATGTGAGAAATGTTGAAGGTGTCTGAATAAATGTAGGTTTGATTGTATATTTCATTTTTACATTGAAGACTATCCAGTGCTATTATTTGGTTTCTGTACCTTGACACCTACAAACTTGAAAAAAAACTTAAACATTGGTGTGAAACAGGAGTAATGTTGTTTGCACCTTGTGCAATGTGGAATTAGTTTACAGCTTTTTCAAGCACTTTGTGATACATTTTGGAAACAGGAGATGAGCCCCTTTTCTAATGCACCACCTAGCTTGATAAACCCCTTCTCAAAGACTTACTGTTTGTCAATTTTATTTGGGTAACACATATTCTGAATGCCTTCGGCAGAATTCGAATGAGCCATTTTAATCTAGATTAATCTAGATTAATTTCAAGATCACAGTGAGATTAAACTAGATTAAAAAAATTAATCTATGCCCACCTCTAGTATATATATATATATATATATATGTGTGTATATATATATATATATATATATGTGTGTGTATATATATATATATATATATATATATATATATATATATATATATATATATATATATATATATGTGTGTGTGTGTGTATATATATATATATATATATATATATGTGTGTGTGTATATATATATATATATATATATATATATATTATACACAGTAAACATCTGAGAATTAAAATTTGCAAATATCATCCTGAATTCACAATTTTTTTTTTATTATTGCATAATAAAAACTCTCCTAAAGTCCAGTCAGTCACCATCAGTCGCAACTTGCGCGCATTTATTTAAAGTTTACGTCACTCAATGACTAGGGGAGAGCAGGGGCGAAAGTTGCATTTTTCAGAAAAACATAATTTTAAAAGATAACGTTGTAGACAGAGATGTATTTCTGCTGTGGTCAGTAACTCATAAGTGTGGTCTAACAATACCAGGTGGTATTTTGTAGAAATGTAGAAAGACTTCAGTATAATTTCACTTTGAACATAAGTTGCACATTGTTACTTTCGACCCCATCGGTTGGGACGAAAGTAACACACAGGTGGGTCAAAAGTAACACAACAATATAAGCTAGATTTTTTTCTGTTACTCTTATTTTTATTAAGTAAACCTGACTATGGCCTTGTTAAAATGTAACTGCAAACATATTTTGACCTTTATTTTTGCAAAAAAATATTAAATTACATTTTTATATTTTTATTTTAAATTTAAGTTTCATCAAATGTCTCAAAACCCGACTGTACAAACTTGATTTTTTTTGTGTATTTTTATAAAACATTTTTTCATTAGAATTAACAATATAACAATTAAATTATATTACCATAGTATAAATTCTAAACATAATGTAACAGTAGGCCTATTCATGTTTCCATCCAGTTGTTTTTATGCATAAATTGAAAAAGTGCATTAAAACATCTGGAAACACTGCAAATTCATAGGTGGAGGTGTAAAGGCTACGATATGGCTAAAACCTAAACATAACTAAGGTAAATGTGAGGTAGGAGCTGCCCAGATGTTCCTCTATGTCCAGAAACGCCCTCTCATAAACATCTGGACAAAACCATACCTCTGTTTGTCTTTCGGACCCTCACTCAGACATATTCTTTTGGTATAATATGATATTAACATTTTAATAAATGATGCAAGACACAGAAATTCACAGAATAGCATGTACCGGAACAAAATAAATACTTCTTGTCACTGTAGCGGGACAAAAGTAACAACTGTTACTTTCGTCCCGCCAGAAACTCCTGACATTTAAACTTGATTTACTTTTATACTAAAAAACTTTGATAATGCAAACTTTAGGATGTTAAAGCACTAACTAACCTGTAGATTGATCATTACTGTGACACATGAAACAAGAAAAACAACACAACTAATAAAAAAAAATTACCGCTTCAATAATTTACTTTTGTTGTCGAAAACAGTTTTACGGACCTAACTGCGGGAAATGATGACGAAATCACGTGATATTTCTCAGCTCTGTGAAGGGTTGCGTTTTGAACATGCTCATAGCTTGGCATGCAAATGTAGTAATAGGGCTTGGGCGTCGTGACGTCATTACGTAGCGTGGCCGCCACGTTGAATGCCTCCTTTACTGCCACTCGGACTACTGCGCAGTGTTCAGACATACTCCCTCTCATCCGTGTGTCTTAATTTGATTAATTAAAAATCTATTTTAACCATTTTCAACCGTTGCTGAATTGTGGGGTGTAATAGCGCAACACATAATCGCCATGGGGAAAATAAAATGAGAATGGATTAACTTTACACAGCTTTCCTACTTGGAGGCGCGACTACGGAGACCATAACATCTGAATATTAATTTATATAGCTTAAGTAAACATTGAAAATAAGGCAAATTTCTCGAGTTACTCATCCAAAATACGGGAAATTTCAACATTCATCTTTTTGTTGCTATCCCTCTGCTGACAGCAAAAATTCGTACTATAAAACTGCTGCATTAACTAACGTTAAGCGATTTGTGAAGCTAGGTCTAACGTGACTTTAGTTACAGATTGGCGTGAAATCGTGCTCTCACAACAACCACGCTATATTAAAATGCCCAACATCACGCTAAGGTTGCTTTCAAGTAAGCAAAACTATGCTTTGAAAACAGCTGTTTCGCTGGAAGGACAAGGAGTAGCAACAGGACAACAGCATAGAGACTTGACAGGTCTGATGGAGGGGCTAACGGGATATTTTACAGGAAAATACTAAAACGGGAAGACAGCGGGGAAAGAGCTCAAATACATGAGAACCCCGCAAAAAACGGGAGGGTTGACAGCTACTTAACTACACTTTTGAAACACATTGTTAAAAGTCCATGTGTGAATGGTTGTTAGCACTAACGGTTACTAAACTAGCAGCTTGGTAACGTTAGAGCGCAGCTTACCGGATTACTGTATACTGTTTGCCACTGTTCCGGTTCTATGATTTGCAGCTCCTGAACCCATCCATTTGTGAACTGTCATGAGACTTCAATGACTTGTAGCTTCGGAACTATTCTGAAGTGTAGGCGCTCACAAAACAAACAAGGTAGCCGAATATATCTGTAATGCAAAAGTGCGGCAACAAGTCTCTGTCGGTACTCCACTATTTGTTGGGAATTTCATATGGATCCAAACCGTTAATAGTGCCGATTTTGTCCACATACCGGTCCCTGGCATCCCTTTTTAGCGTATCCCTAAAAATCCCACAAGCTTTTCGCGATTTTGACATATTTTTTTCTTTCTCCCAACTCTGCTCTTCTCGTTCAACTTGCTGTATGTTTACATTCGCGAAGCTGGCAACATGGCCACGTCCCAGAATGCAACTCGGCGCCCAAGCCCTATAGGCTCGGAGAAAATCGGTTTGTTACTTTCGTCCCACATTACTTTAGACCCCGCTCTCCCCTACGTTTTCCTAACCAAAAAAAAAAAAAAAAAAACAGATTGCCCTGCTTTGCCTCTGATTGGCTAGTACTCGTTGGCATCTCGGTCAGAGCCAATTAGAAGCAGGATGTGGGTGGGAAAAAACTCAGTGGGAGAGAGAATCAGGAGACGAACGGTGAGTGAGTGGTTTGGACGGAAATGATCAACACCTGTCTCTTGTTTCAGTAATTTGCGTGTAGAGAATATATAACGCCAGGAAAAACTGGGGTAGTCGAGAGAGAGAAGGACTGCTGACGTGTTCCTGAGCCGGGAGAAGTAACCCGGAAGTGATTACGATAGTGTGTTGATGTCAGAGTAAAATTCACCGTTGGTGTTTGAAAATATTATTATTTTGTTAATAAACTTGTCAGCAGTCCAGCTGACCGCAGGGGGGCTAGACTCATGGCCGACCCGAAGAAGTGTGCGATTGGGAGTAAGAAAGTAAGGTATCTGGGCTTCCACTTGGGGCATGGACAGGTGCGTCCCCAAATTGACAAGACAGCCGCTGATGTGACCTGCCCATGTCCCAAGACCAAAAAGGAGGTAAGACAGTTCTTGAGGCTGGCAGGATATTATAGACGGTTTGCTCCTAATTATTTGGACCTCACCAGCCCCTTGACTGACCTTACTAAAAAGGAGGCACCAGATATGGTCCAGTGGATGGAGCTGTGTCAGCAGGCCTTTACCCAGGCCTTTACCCAGGCTGCTCTGTGTGGTGGGCCGTTATTACATTCTCCTGATTTTTCTCTCCCTTTTCTGTTGCAGACAGACGCATCGGACAGGGGTCTGAGTGCAGTCCTGTTGCAGGAGATAGAGGGGAAGGAACGGCCGGTGCTGTACATTAGCTGGAAGCTCTCGAAGAGAGAGACTAAGTACAGGACCATCGAGAAAGAGTGTCTTGTCATCAGATGGGCCGTCCTCACCCTCCGCTGTTATCTCCTGGGTAGGTAATTCACCCTGTGTTCAGACCATGCTCCGCTGCAGTGGCTCCACCGCATGAAGGATACCAACATGCGGATCAATCGTGGGTATCTGGCTCTACAGCCTTTTTAAGTTCAAGGTGATCCACAGACCGGGTGTTCAGATGGCTGTGGCCGACTTCCTCTCCAGAAAGGGGGGGTAGCTGCAGGCCGGATGGCTCCCCGGCCTGAGTCGGGCGGTGGGGGTATGTGGCAGGGGGGGCGTGGTTTAGCGAAGTCTGCTGCGGGAGAGAGAATCAGGAGATGAACGGTGAGTGAGTGGTTTGGATGGAAATGATCAACACCTGTCTCTTGTTTCAGTAATTGGTGTGGAGAGAGTATATAACACCAGGAGAAACAGGAGTAGTCGAGAGAGAGAGAAGGACTGCTGACGTGTGCCTGAGCCGGAAGAAGTAACCCGGAAGTGATTACGATAGTGTGTTGATGTCAGAGTAAATGTCACCGTTGGTATTTGAAAAGATTATTATTATATATAATCAGCAGTCCAGCCGACCCCTTGTCCTCTTCCTTTCCACCTACGAACATACTAAAGGACCAACACCAGCAGATAACATTGCACCCCAAATCATAACAGACTGTGGAAACTTAACACTGGACTTCAAGCAACTTGAGCTATGAGCTTCTCCACCCTTCCTCCACACTCATGGGCATTGGTTTCCAAATGAAATGCAAAACTTGCTCTCATCTGAAAAGAGGACTTTTGACCAATGGCAACAGTTGGTTTCTTCTTCTCCTTAGCCCAGGCTTGATGCCTCAGGAGTTGCTTAACAAGAGGAATACGACAACTGTAGCCAAGTTCCTTAACATGTCTGTGTGTGGTGGCTCTTGATGCCTTGACCCTAGCCTCAGTCCATTCCTTGTGAAGTTCACTCAAATTCATGAATCCAGTTTGCTTGACAATCCTCATAAGGCTGTGGTTCTCTCGGTTGGTTGTGCATCTTTTTCTTCGACACTTTTTCCTTCCACTCAACTTTCTGTTAATATGCTTGGATACAGCACTCTGTGAACAGCCAACTTCTTTGGCAATGAATGTTTGTGGCTTACCCTCCTTGTGCAAGGTGTCAATGATTGTCTTTTGGACAACTGTCAGATCAGCATACTTCCCCATGATTGTGTAGCCTAGTGAACCAAACTGAGAGACCATTTTTTCAAGGTGTTTGGAGTTGATTAACTGATTGGCATGTCATCCTATTCTAATTTGTTGAGATTAATGTGAATTGGTAGGTGTGACGAGTGGGGCGGGGCCGAGAGACGTGGGAACAAGGAGTGAGGCCAGGTGTAGTGATTGGAGATGAGCTACACCTGCGACCCACCACCTGTCTCGAGTCCCACGTAGGAGATGGAAGGATATAAAACTGGAGCGACGACCGTGAAGGACGAGAGAGGACCAGGCCTGGACATTATTTTATGTGTTGCTTTTTATTTGTGCGCATCAGTCATCCGTGAGGGGCTGATGCGCTGTTATTTGTTTATTTTGAATAATTAAAGTTTCATTTTGGATTGTGCGCCGGTTCCCGCCTCCTTCTTCTGGATGAATATGGAGATAATATTATTACAGTAGGTTTTTGTTAAATGTGAGCCAAAGACTTTTACACTGGGCTTGTTTGCTGCTGCCAATTGTTCCCGGCGCCGCCCGCAACGTTGGTCTGCTTTCACACTCAGTTGTATCAAATTGTTTGCAGTCACTTTACATCATCACACACGGAAAATGCCTGGAGAACACAACGCGATGTTATTTTGGTGCTATTATGCACAGCATAATAATTAATTTAAATTATTAAATTTTACTTAATATAATTTTTACTTTTAGGAGTGTGTGGAATCGACCTTGGCTCTCTCATCTGTTTAGATAACAATGATATCGACAGTGTTACGCATGCGCGGGATACTTTACTTCCTGAACTAGTGCGCACTCGAGTCCGTGTTGCTTGCACATTCACACAAACTGTGCCACAGTTTGGGAGCAACCGAACTCAGACCACTTTCTCCAGGTAGTCTCGGATTTGGTACCCAAGTGCGCACCAGGGTCCGATGGCAGCTTTCACATTAGCAATTTGTCATGCGAACCGTGCCCCGTTCCGCACTTAACTGCCAGTGTGGAAGCCCCCTTAACCTTAAAGACCGAGACAGCCACCCGCGGCTAAAAATAACTGTTATTCTTTAATGTTTAATAACATCTGAACCGCTAATCCAATCTGAATGCTTTAAAAAGTGATGTAAATTATGATGTATTTATCTCATTTGGATATTCAGAGGCGCTGTAGTGTACGTGAATATGTCATAGCATTTTGACAACATTGAACCAATGCTTTCGTTCCTCTGAGCCAAACAGAAATGATTGTTGACGCTTAGTCCCACCCCCATGCCCAGATTGGTTCAAACGGTACCATTTTCAACCAATAAGTAGTCTTTTGAACTACTATTTAACATATTGCTTTAGAAAATGTACGAAAACAATGTGAAAGTGAAGTCTGTCGCGAGTGCATGAATACAAACACAAAATAACACATTTGCATGAGAAAACTCTCTGAAAAAGCACAAAAAAAAAAAAAAACACGACAGAGAACTTTGTCTGGATTTGTGTCTTGGGTCGTTAGGCGATGTCCTGGTGAAGTTGATTCTGACGCAGATTACAGCCAACGGATTGAGCATTTATATTATGTACATTATGTATACCAAGTATATTATTATACAATTATACAGTTCATAAAGATAGTTTGCATTATTATTTTCTGTTGCACTCTGAATAATTCTCACTCATATTGTGTAGTTTGTGAATAATTTCACTGTTTTTGCACCGTATTGAAGACAATTTGTGCAATTGTTTTTACTATATGCTGCATAGCTTGTGTTTATTGTTCATACTCAGATTGAAAATATATTTCTCGGATGAAGAAAAAACTTGTTTTGTTTGGTTTTGTTATCATATAACACTCTTTCCATTTTATTTACTCATTAAAATATTTTTTGGACAGCTCTATTGTTAGTTAACAAAATAGGCTTGTTTTTCCACTTAAAAGCATCGATAACAATATTGTAATAAATGGCTTTCACTTGCTTTGGTTAATGGTATATGTAAACAAAATTTTATTTGGAAGTGTAGAACACCCAGACACAACTTTCTAAAGAAAAATATCCAAACTTTAAGAGTTTCTGTTTGAGTACACGGTAAAAAACACCCAACTGTTGCTTGCATTTTTCTTAAAACTCTGTAATTTCATTAATTCTTAGAGAAAATGAAAGGAAAATTGAGACTTTAAATTAGTTAAACTTAAACTGTAAGTTCTCCTGTTTATAACTATATATGGCACTTGATGCTGACTGTTAGAATAGGTCTGAAAAACAAAGAAAAGTGCAGGGGTGTCAGGCGCCCCAAAACTGTTCTTTAAGGGTTAAACTACTTCAGTCTGTGTGCATTGTGTGCATTGTTTCGTAATTTGAGTTGAATTACTGAAATAAATGAAGTTTTCCAGAACATTCTAATTTATTGAGATGCACCTGCAATTTTTTTGTAATAAAAAAGTAAAATTCAACAAGATTAGAAGTCAGTGCTGTGCTATTCATTCTTCTGACCACCAAATGTAAAAACTAAAAAAAGAAAAAATAAGAATTTTTCAACCAAGATAAAATCCTCTTCACAAAGCATTATTTTGCTGTTAATTTGTTTCACCTGCTTTGCATTATCATACATCTACAAGTGATTTTGTAGTTTCTGTTTAAAGTGTAGTAAACTACTGTTTGTGTGTGTTGTAAAATGATCAGTTGTCAGTCAAGTTTATTAATGATTTATGATAATTAATCATGTCTGACCTGTGGCTATTTCATGGTTTTTGATGGATTAAATTTTATTTCAAGTTGTTCTATATGAAGAGAATGTATTATCAGGTACATTAAAGCAGGAAGAAGCCCTTCACCTACAAGTAAACACCCATGCACTTAAACCCCATGCATAAGATGTTTGTCCACCCATCAGATCAAACCATGTCTCTAAGGAAATCAGACCGCAAGTTTCAGTTCGATGCGAAGTAGGTGCTGCTGTTATCACACCTCAGACTGGCAATGTGCGATCAAAGATGATTTTAACTGTTTTAAGGTTCACAACAACTGAACGATTATAAACTATTTTAAAATCCATCTTTGTTTTACCACAAAATCTTGGAAGATTGAACAAATTGTATGCTTTTTTTTGGCTATTAAAGCATCAAATATTTTAATAAGAGCCAGAAGTATATTTATATGTTACTATATAACATGCAGATCATGTGCATTTGCATTAGGAGAGTCGAACGTGTGGGAGGATTCACGCCATGTTTTTAGCAGATAGCCTTATTGGATCAGACAGAGAACGGTTAAAGAAAATGTTTTACGTGCTTATTTTGTTCTGTTTGTGCTGGAGACATCTGATTGGTAAGTTATAAAGCATGTTATGCCATTTTATTAGTTTTTGTTTCAGAACATCAGCTACTGCTGCTGTTCAGATTGGGGATCTGCATTTTCTTTTCTTCTCATTTCCGCTGCTGCTCTTCAATTTAAATAAGAACCTAAATCTGTATCAAAACCTGTTAATTTTCTCCAGATGGGTTTGGTTCACAGACAAATGAAAGACAGTCTGTGATTGAGGGAGATTCTGTTTCTTTACAAATTGATGCTACAGAAATGCATGAAGAGGATGACATACTGTGGTATTTTGGAGGCGAAAAATCACCCGTAGCTAAAATCAACAGAGAGACTAAAACTTTCTTCACATATAATGATGTTCTTGATGGGAGATTCAGAGACAGACTGAAGCTGGACTATCAAACTGGATCTCTGATCATCACAAACATCACAACTCAACATGCTGGACTCTATAAACTAGAGATAAGTGGAGCAAAACTGATATCAAAATCATTCAGTGTTTCTGTCTTTGGTGAGTAGAGATCATTTGCATATTCTCGTTTTATTTTACTGCAACCACTTACATGTTTAAATTATTTCAGTGTGTGAAATGACAGTGTTTTGTTTATTCACTCATGTTTCTCAGCTCGTCTACCTGTTCCTGTCATCAGCAATAACTCTTCAAACTGTTCTTCGTCTTCATCATCTTCATCTTCATCGCAGCAGAATTGTTCATTGTTGTGTTCAGTGGTGAATGTGGGTCATGTGACTCTCTCCTGGTACAAAGGAAACAGTTTATTGTCCAGCATCAGTGTGTCTGATCTCAGCATCAGTCTCTCTCTACCTCTGGAGGTGGAATATCAGGAGAAAAACAGCTACAGCTGTGTGATCAACAATCCCATCACAAACCAGACCACACATCTGGACATCAGCAAACTCTGTCACACATGTTCAGGTACATCAGCGCAGATATGTGTGTGTGTTTTTACTGACCTGGTCTCTATTTTGTTGTAGGTCAGGCTAATGCAATCACTTATTTATGACTACAGCACTGGATGAAAAGTCTACATCACATCACGTGTTGACTTCTGCTGCTTCTGCTGGATCTCTGTTGATTGTAGCTGCAGTCGGGATCTGCTGCATCTACAGGAAATACAAAAAAACTAAAGGCAAGTGTGTAAGAAGCAATGGAAATAATGCAGTATTTGATTACACAATTCCTCTGAACTATGCGTATATTGCAATAAGTTTGTGTATATATCTATAATGAAACTAGATGGTGCTACACACATACCACTTAGTGCTGTTATTCTTATACATTGTATAAATGACATGGATGTAGTTAAATTGCAGTTTTGTTTAAAATACATTGTTTTATTATAGGTGATGTTGATGCTAATGTAACAGTTCAAATTCACAAAGTAGAGATCACTTACGCTAATCCAACATTCTGCAAACTAAATGCACAACAACTAGTAAGTTGATTTTATTTCTGTGCATTGTGTACATGAGTTGTGTGCTTCTATGCTGATCTGTCACATATTAACAAATATGAATAAAAACACTACATTAGTTTTTAGACTTCTCAACTGGTGTTTTTTTACAGATACCCACAGAGGACACTCACGTGGAGTATGCGCCTGTCTGCATGAGATGAATCACTGGTCTTTTCAGTCCCTTTCACTTATAAGCACCTCTGAGCATTTTTGGTTTTGGTTTGTGATCTCTTACATTTGCAAGTTATGGACAATTTTTGTATTGCTGAGAATCTACACAGCCATGCATTCGAACTTAGTACAAATTCTGGAAAAGTAACCTCAAGGAGCAGAGTTAAGAACTAAGCTAAACTCTGCAGGACAGTGGCCCTTCCTAGTTTGAAATAAACCACATGTGCCTATTAATAAACATTTGTGGTTGATGTGCATTTGACAGTGCATGGTAGAGGTGTGAACCCAGCATACAGGTGAAGGCTTTTTCCATTCCTGCTAATGTGAAACTCAACATTTGCTTACTACCATGCACAAAAAACAACAAAAAACAACAACAACAACAACAACAAAAAATACTTAAATAGCACTGACAAAATTAATTTATAATGATCTATTTCCACACAAAGGTAAAATATAAGACAACACAAGACTTTGTAATCAGTCACTTACAGGAGCAAGTCAAGTCACCTTTATTTATGCTTTATAGTGCTTTATACAATACAGATTGTGAGAAGGCAGCTTTATACTGTTAAACAGAAAAATAGTTGATAATGCAAGAGGACAATAGGTACAATTTTCAGTTAAAGTCATCGTCAAGCTCAGTTAAGTTCATATAGTATCTGTGCAATCAAGCTGACAATATTGCCAGAAATGAAGTGTCCTCAACTAAACAAGCCAGAGGCAA
Source organism: Carassius auratus (assembly GCF_003368295.1). Lineage (NCBI taxonomy): Eukaryota > Metazoa > Chordata > Actinopteri > Cypriniformes > Cyprinidae > Carassius > Carassius auratus. The sequence goes on along the minus strand of NW_020525469.1, from coordinate 66,550 downwards.
GGAACCAAAACTCCATCAGTAACGGACACAGAGGAAAAAACAAGCCCAGTTGGAGGCCAGTTCTCTTCTAGCCAGCATGGCATGGAGCAGATCTTCAGAGTATTATATATATGGACAAGTCAGACTCCACTATCCTATAGGCCTCTGTTTGCATGCTGTTTGCACTATTTTCACCAGTGTATTTTGCATTATAAGTTGCATTTCAAAACTGTACTAAATAAATCATAGTGAAAATCATCAAATCATTTCAGTTTTATTGTCATTCCACCATATGTGGGGACGTACAGAGATTGTGTCAGGAAAACGTCAGCTTCACTTTTTAGAGGATGCAAAACAGCCAGGGTCCACCATGATGCACAAACATATGCAAGTCCTCACTATGATGTAAGCATTACATTAGTGACACTATTACTTTATGAAACTATCTGAAATCTACCTAAATGTGACAAAATTATACATACTGTGATGGCCGTAGCTAGCTATGAGGTCACCGAGGTCCGAACCTCTGTAAATTTTTCATGTTCAAAAATTAAATTTGTTCTCTGATTGACTAATTTGCTGCTAAACTCCTCATATGAATATCTGCATGTATAATTCAGAATGTTTAGCATCTGTGGTATGAAAATGATCGCTACGAGACGCAGCCTTTGTGAGCGATTTTTGACTCGTTTTTCCACTTAATTTGACACTTTAGAAAGTTCATAAAGAAGGAAGTTGCGGTTTAGGGTCTTATAATTATCTTATCTAATTTCCAAAATATTTGAAATAATTTCCATTCATTTTATTTATGAATAGGTCTTTGTTAATTTTGATAGCAATATCTGGCAACATTGCATCGCCAGCATTAGTCTGGCTGTAATCAAAAAAGGCAGCGGCTGTTTACACTAATAGCAGCATTTTTTGGATTTTCTGCTATTTTTAATTCCTATTGCAAATAGTGGCTATTATCTACATTTAATTAAATTATTAAATGGATGCCACATTATTGGGACAATAAGGCCCTCCCTACATCTACCCTTACCCTAACCAATACTTTATTTTCAACTTTTTGATTTCTTCATTTTCATAAAAAAAAAAAAATGATTTTCTGATGTGATTTGAAAAGGGAGAAAAAAGTTGGCCAAAAGGCAGATTCGAACCCTGGTCGATACCATCAAAAATATGTATGGTTTATCTTCTGCATCCAATGGTCTAAAACAGGGCTATTCAATCGGCGGCCCGCGGGCCGAATGCGGCTTGCCAATCTTCATCTGGCCCATGAGAAGAGTACGTGCAGATCGCAGCTTTCAAACGTTTGCACTAGTAAAGTTAGTTTGTCCACAAGGTGGCAACACTGGCCCGGGCCAGGCGGAAAAGAAAAGGAAGTGACGCAACAGTGCCAAGTCCGCGCTTTTCCCCGTGGAATTGGGCTACTTTAACAATGTTTTATAAATACAGTGTTCTCGGTCGTAATGCAGAAATAGCGCAGACTGGACGAATCGGTGATAATGAAATGCAGTATAGTTTGAAAGTTCATCTGAATGTATGCTGGCTAGCTGCACTTGCCAGTAGCACTTCAAACTACAAAAAACACACACATTATGTCAAAATACACAGTTTTGGCGAGTGATTTTTTAAACATGGCCTTAAATGAGTTATAAAGTCCAAAATAATCATAAAGAGCTGGGAGAAAACCTTAAATGTGTCAGAAATCACTCATTCACGTCAGATTTTAAAGAGACAGCAATGCTTTTAAAGTGAAACTTGCTGAAGACTATCATTGATGGAAATCACGGAAACGAAATCACTCGTCTGTTCTGGTTGCTGATTAACTTTTGTTGCTTGAATAAAGATTAATCTATATAGTTTTTTATATACAATTTATAGTGTATGTGAAGATTGTTTTACATTAAATTAAAAGTTGTTATATTTTTCAGAGCCTAGCTAAAAGTAAAAAAATAACACTTAATAATTATACTGTAATGTTGAATGGCCATAATTAATGAAAAAACGAAACGAACAACAAAACGCTGTCTAACACTAGTGCAGAGATCTGTAGAACAAGTAAATTAGGGTACAGAATAAATGAAATACTCAAACACTATTAAAAAGTCTATGGCTAGGTAATTCAGTATAGTAGTTAAACTTACTTAGTAGTCGCAAATCATGCTATAAACATTCATGAGAGCACAAGACAAAGTTGTCAGCTATATAATGGTTATAAATAAAAGCGTCTCAGGTCACGACTTTAACTGTTATGAGCCCAAGTCATTTGGCCTAGCTTTATCCTGGTCACAGTGGCCAGGATGGATTTGATCCGTGCAGGAGACAATTGTGCCCGCATCGTGACCGAATCCCACACCACTCCCAGGAACGTGGTTCTCTGGGCTAGTGCCAACACGCTCTTTTTCGTGTTGAGTCTCAACCCCAGGCTCTGGATGTGGGCAAGGACAACATCTCAATGCCGAACTGCCAGCTCTTGTGACTGGGCTAGAATCTGCCAGTCATCGATATAATTGAGAACCCTGAGACCCTGAAGCCTCAGCGGTGCCAGAGATGCATCCATACATTTTGTAAATGTGCGAGGGGAAGAAAGCTATGCCGAACGGACGAACCCCGATATTGGTCCGCCTCGCCCCCGAAGGCGAACCTCAGGAACTTCCTGTGAGATGGAAGGATGGAAATGTGGAAGTATGCGTCCTTCAGATCTATCATGAAAAACCAATCCTCGGATTGAATTCGGTTCACGATGATGGGATTAGTGAGCATCTTGAACCTAAATCTCCTCAGATACCGATTCAAGTGCCTGAGATCTATTATTGGATGCAACCCCCCATCCTTCTTGGGAACTAAGAAGTAGCGGCTGTAGAACCCGGACTCCCTGTCTGGAGAAGGAATACGTTCTATAGCCTCCTTTACCAGCAGAGAGTTTACTTCTTGTTCCAATACCCGACTCTGCTCTCGGTTGACTACAGTCCAGACCACCCCTTTGAACTTTGGTAGGCGGAGAGATTTTTCCATGCATCAAAATAATACTCCCCTTAATAATAATACTAAGGGGGTTATTATAGAAACCCCCTGGACCTCACTAATGTTCAATGCCTGGCTATGGCCATGAATACTGTAAATAAAACTCTTCCTCTGTGAACGGGGAGTATAGGTCTACCAGATTATTTAATGAGGGATGCAGGATGGTCTTTTTTAACAGGTAAATTTTCTACACCATTCTCCTGAAAGAAAACAGATTGAACAGAAATTAACAGGATTGATGTTTCAGTCATAATGACAAAATACTCAGAGATTAAAGTATACCACTTATACTGGTGAATGAAACTACATCACACATACAAATACAGAAAGCACAAATCCAGCAATTCTCAACTGTAATGGCCAGAAGAACACATGCTGCTGCTACAGCAAATAAACACACAATCCCATCTTGTCAGGGATACACAGGATTCAGTTGCAGGTAATAAAAAGTTTATTTAGCCCTCACTGGGCAAACAGGGAAAACAAAAGAATGATCACTCCACAGGGCCAAAAATAATCCTCTCAGCGGGGACCGGTCCTAGCGTCTTCTGTGACGCAACGTCAAAGTCATATCAACCAGAGCGTCATTGGGGACGCAACGTCAAAGTCACACTGATCTGAGAGTCCTTGGGACACAGCGTCGAAGGCCCACCAAACTCCCTGAATGAGATGATAAGCCGTGTTTCCACTATCGAGCTAAGACCGGGCGTGCTAGTGCGTGCCAGGGCCAGTCGCGTTTCCACTGTCACTTCCGGGGCTTGATCGTGCCTCGCCGGGGCTTCCTCGGGGCCAACGGCCAGGGTTTTTTGGCCCGACGAAAACCTTGGGCCAAAGCGGGCCAGCTGGGGCTAGAGGAGGGGTTATGAACAAAGGCGGAGTTTCTCAGCGTCCGGAGAGCGTCAGCGCAGATCATTTCAGAAAGATAACAGCTTTAACACCAGCATTAAAGACATTTTAAAATAAGTTGAGCTCAAAACTCACTCTTAGTTAGCAGCAAGTGTTTGAAATAACTTGATCCGATGTGGATTATAATCACTAAACAAGGCAGAAATATTTATAAGCGATGTAAAAGAATATGCACGCTAAACATTAACGTTACCATAGTACACATGGTAAATATGACCCCTTGGATAAATCAGACGTCAGCTTCTTATTCTCTATCACAATTGTGTATTTATTAAGTAACATTTTATCTGTCGTCTCGTTTCGTGAGTTTAGCTCCACGTTGCATATCATCAAAATATAATAATGATTTTTGTTTGGGAGCTTTTATAAAAATAGAGAGTCTGCGCTGAGGATCATTTCAGAAAGATAACAGCTTTACTACCAGCATTTAACACTTTTTTTTTTTTTTATAAGTCGAGCTCAAAACTCTCTTTCAGTCAGCAGCAAGTGTTTGAGATTATAATCACCATAAAAGGCAGAAATATTTATAAGCGATGAAAATATGCACGCTAAACATGTTACCATAGTAAAACATGGTAAAATATGACCGCTTGAAGAAATCAGACGTCAGCTCCGTATTCTCTATCACAATCGTGTATTTATTTAGTAACTTATATTATCTGTCACAAGCCTCGTCTCGAGAGTTTATCTCACGTTGCCTATCATAAAAGAATATAGCCTAATAATGTTTTTTGTTCGGGAGCTTACAAAAATAGAGATATTATCATTCATTCTAAATATGACGGCTACTGTGGCTAATAAACAGAAACAGACTCGACTGAATAAGCAGGCTATTTTCATGAGCGTTAAAAATAAATAAATAAAATAGAAATAAGTGTATTTATGTGTGATTAATTTTGAGTCCTGATAAATTAAATCAATATGATCAATGTATCACTTATTCTATAGTTAAAACATCGATGCTTTTTAATTTGAATATATTACAAAGCATGCAAACAAACGGCCGCTTTTATCATGTTCGTTTTGTGATCGCACATGTTCCAGTGACTTATTTCTTAGTTTTATGATAACTTCTCTTTGTTGGTGAAATTTTGAGGTTGCATGACGTTGTTCTGAGAGGCGTGTAAAGGGCGTGTTTTAGTGACGTGCAGCGGTGCTTCAAGCTCCACGGTGGAAACCCTGCGCTATTCTGGCCTCGGTGCTACTGGCCCGAGGCTATGAGCCCCGCCCGGCCCGCTTTAAGCCCTGGCTCGCACTGGCCCGACAGTGGAAATGCGGCTATAGAGTGCAGAGAGTAGCTGAATCAAGTCTTGGGGAATCCCAACAGAAAAGAGATGCAAGGACCGGGGGCAGAACCAGTCTAGTCTGACAGGAAGAGAGGGAACAGTTCCAGACAAAAACAAAAATAAAAAATAAAAAACACTTGGAGCCTAAAACAACATAACAAGGCAGGACTAGGCACCAAGACAAGACGGTCACCAGCGAGGCATTAAACAACTTACAACGGTCTGACAAAAGACAGAGCACGAGAGGAACTAAAATAGAGGAGGAAAGAGTGGCTACAGGTGTGACAGAACACAGAGAATTAAGGATAACGAGTGGGAGGGGGAAGAAACAACACTGACAGCAGAACACATGAGTTGCCAAAACAAAACCCATGTGTTCAGAGACTAGGCACACAGACAACAAGACAAAACACAGACCTAAGTCATGACAGTGGGCATATTCAACCCACGACAACTGCTGACTCCAGGAGCTCAGACTCTGTGATGTTAGACAGCAGAGAGCTTGCTCGAGATCCTGGTTGGCTCGCTCGGCCTGCCCATTGGTCTGGGGGTGGAAACCTGAAGACAGACAGACAGAGGCCCCGATCTGTCTACAGAACTCTCTCCAAAACCGGGAGACGAATTGTGGTCCTCTGTCGGAGACCACATCAACCGGAAGACCATGGATCCGGAAGACGTGGTCCACAACCACCTGAGCGGTCTCCTTGGCGGAGGGGAGTTTGGGTAAGGGGATAAAATGGGCCGCTTTGGAGAAGCGGTCCACCACCATCAGAATAAAGGTGTTACCTCTCGACGGGGGAAGGCCAGTGACGAAATCAAGGGCCAGATGTGACCATGGACGGGAGGGAATGGGTAGAGGATGTAACAGACCAACAGGAGACTGGTTAGAAGTCTTATTTGAGCACAAATGGAGCAAGCCATCACAAACTGCCTGACATCTTGGACCATGGATGGCCACCAAAATCGCTGATGGATGGCAGCAAGCGATCTCCGAACCCCTGGATGACAGGCGACTCTGGACTCATGACCCCACCGAAGGACCTCAGGATGCAGCGCAGCCGGTACAAACAACCAACCCCCCAGACACACCCCCTTGGGACCTCCCCCTCCCGCACGGACTCCCTTACCCGTCGCTCGACATACCAAAGAAAGGGATCCCACCACCACCTCTCCTGAGAGAATGGTACTGGGACTCACCTCCTCCCCGGGATCCTCAAACAAACGATAAAGGGCATCAGGTTTAACATTCTTGGATCCTGGCCGATACGAGAGGGATAAATTAAACCGCCCCCAAAAAATTGCCCAGCGGTCCTAGCGAGCATTCAACCTCTTGGCTGAACGGATATACTCTAAATTCTTGTGATCCATCCAGACCAAAAAGGGCAACGCTGCACCCTCCAACAAGTGGTGCCACTCCCCCAAGGCCAGCATGACTACAAGCAGCTCCCTGTTACCTATGTCATAGTTTCGCTCGGCCAGGCTCAGACGGTGAGAAAAGAAGGCGCAAGGATGCACCTTCCCATCCTTGGGGGACCGCTGGGACAGGACCGCGCCTATCCCGACATCAGAAGCATCCACCTCAACAATGAATTGCCGTTCCGGATCTGGGAGACAAAGAACAGGAGCAGAGATGAAACGGGACTTGAGAACACCAAAGGCCTCCTGAGCTTGTACATTCCATATGAACGGTACCTTAGGTGAGGTGAGTGCAGTTAAGGGTGCAGCAACCAGGCTAAAGTTCCTGATGAATCACCACAAGTTGGCAAACCCCAAGAACTGCTGCAACGCCTTCCGTGAGTCAGGGGTTGGCCACCCGGCCACGGCCCTTACCTTAGCGGGATCGGCCTTGATCCCCTAAGTCAAGATAATATGCCCCAAGAACGAAACCGACTTGGCATGGAAACGCACTTCTCCGCCTTGATGTACAGCTGGTTCTCCAGCAGCCGTTGTAGCACCTGACGGACATGTTGAGTGTGGACCTGCAATGAGGGAGAGAAGATAAGAATATTAAGGTACACAAAGACAAATCTGTTCACCATGTCTCTCAACACATCGTTCACCAGGGCCTGGAAGACCGCTGGGGCATTAGTAAGCCCAAAGGGTAGGACCCAGTATTCAAAGGGTCCCATCGGGGTGTTAAATGCTGTCTTCCACTCATCCCCCTCACGTATATGGATCAAGTGGTAGGCATTACGGAGGTCTAGCTTGGTAAAGACCTTGGCTCCCTGTAGCAACTCAAAGGCTGACGACATCAAAGGCAGCTGTTTCTGTCAGTCATTGAGGCCACGGTAGTCAATGCAGGGTCGCAGGGAGCCATCCTTCTTAACAAAGAAGAACCCAGCCCCAGCAAGTGAGGAAGAAGGCCGGATGAGGCCGGCATTTAAGGATTCCTGAATATACTTGTCCATTGCCTCTCTCTCAGGACCAGACAGGGAATTCAAACGACCCTTGGGCGGAGAAGTGCCTTGGAGGAGATCAATGGCTCAGTCATACGGCCGATGAGGAGGCAGGGATGTGGCCCGGGACTTACTGAAGACCTGACAAAGATCATGGTACCCCTCCAGGACCCCGGCAAGATCACCCTCCTCAACCTGAAAAACAGAAGACAAAGCAGAACCAAGACAAGACGCAAGACATGACTGACTCCAAGAGAACACAATTGCTGGACCAATCCACATGAGGGTTGTGCTGCACCAGCCACGGGTGTCCAAGGACAACGGGAGCACCCGGGGAATCTAGGAGGTACAACTCAATTGCCTCACGGTGATTGCCAGATACAGTTAAACTTAGAGAAGTAGTGGAATGGGTGATGGAAGAGATGAGGAGACCATTTAGGGAGCAGACAGAAATAGGAGAAGGAAGTGGAATGGTAGGAATACCCAACCATGCCACAACAGAGGCATCCAGGAATCAACCAGTGCAGAACAGGAATGAAAGGAGTCCTTATGCTGAATAGAGACCTTTAAATGTGCCATCTGTCACGTCTGGCAAAAAAATCAAGTCATACTCCACATTCCATACCAGATGGGGGCAGTATGCCTCAATAAAGTGAATTGGTCTACTCTACATCGACGTTGAAGGCGCCCCTCCACACGGAGGGCCAGATCCACAAGGGTGTCAAGATTCTGAGGCAGCTCGTGAGTAACGATCTTATCCTGGATGTCGTCATCCAAACCTTCCCGAAACCTTGCACACAAAGCTGCCTCATTCCAGTCACAGGAGGCTGCCAGAGTTCTGAACTGGATGGAGTAAGCGGTCAAACAGTTTGATCATCTCAGCTCTGAAGTCCTGGAAACTAGCACAGAATGGAGCACGGGCGTCCCACACAGCTGTCACCCAGTACCGGGCCTTTCCTTTCAAGAGGGTGATTACAAATGAAACTTGGGACTCCTCTGTAACATAGCGGCGAGCCTGGAGGGCGAAGACTAGAGAGCATTGGGACAGAAAGGCTCGGCAGGAGTTAGGGTTCCCATCATATGGTAGCGGACTATTGGCATGGGGTTCAGGCTCAGCATGAGACTGGGGATGGCCAAAGGTAGTAGCCGATCTGCCGGCCAAGGCTTCAAGCTGGAGCTTCTGAATCTGGATATTGAGGTCCGCTACTTGGGCTGTGAGGCAGTCGACCTTCCTTGAGGTGGTAGTCAACTGACTGGAATGCTGTCCCAGAAAAATGCAGAAATAATTTGTTACTCTAGAGTAACAAACGAGAAATGGCATAGTCTCTATGCTCCGCCCCTACCTTCACAACAACCCTAGAGCCATAGCCGAAGCCTAAGAGGACGTTTTGCCTCCAGAGGAATGTTGGGTGATGTCAAGTGATTTTGAAACATGACATCTTCAAGCTACTCCCTTCACCTTTACCAGTGAATATGTTCATATTCGTTTTGTTCATATTACATTGAGTTGTATATACACATTATTTGAATTTAATTAACTTGACAGACAGCATTCTGTCAACATCATTGGTCAACATCAGACAGCTGATGTTGACCAAGCTAGCGCCAACCAACGTAACCAGAGCTGCCAACTCTCAAGCATTCACCGTGAGACACACGCAATTGACTCTTTTCACATGCTTTCACGCCACACATCAATTTTCTCACGCACAGAAAAACCATGAAGCAAAGAGGACACGGAGACCAACAGACTAGACAGAGCAGGTTAGTTATGATATAAAAAAATGGGTAAGTTATAGCTAGCTAATTATCAAACGCAGCTACGGTTAGCCATCGCTAACATTAGCACGTTTATCGAACAGCCTTCGATACATTTCTATGTTATAACTTCCCTAAAAAAGATACACAAACATATAAAACAAACTTCTAGCGAAATACTAGCAGCATTTAACTTACCAATCCAAAAGAAATGTTGCAAGTTCGGAGTTGAACCTCATTTCTTTCAGGTCCATCAGTTGTCTCCAGCGATGGAAAGCAGTGCCGATGTTTACTCTGGTTCGGCTCCTTTTCTTATCGGATTTGATTTGTGATTCCGAGCGCGGTTGTTTCCCTGTAGTGGGTGGTGGTGGTAGGGGTCTCTTGCCAAGGGCTTCAGCCATCCTTCCGCTCTCTTCCCTGAACTGAAATGAAGTAGTGGGCTGTACTTTCCATCAGGTTCAAGTACGCCCACAAGCCATGCGAGTTATTCGTGTATTGCAGGTTGGCTGGTGGTTATGTTGCCCGCATACCACCTCCCATGGCCGAAACTGGTATTACGACACCTGTCGGGCCGTGGTTAGTAATGCTAATGCTAATTAAGGTTGATATCTCTGCAGCACTATAACTTGACATTTTTAATGACATCATCGCCCTTATTTCTTCTCATTCTTTTGATGCGTGTAGGTCATTTTTTGGACATTTTTACCTCAATTTTTACACATGGCACCTTTAACAAGGTACGAGAGATGGGGGGAGTCGATATGAGGAGTAGCACCCACCAGGATCCCCCGGACTACTGATGGGCTCTGGCTTTTAAAGGACACTGGACAGCCTGATGGCCTGGCTTCCCCCAGTACAGACATAGGCCCGGAATCAAATGATCCTGCTTCTCTTTAGGGGTAAGGCAAAGACACCCAACTTGCATAGGAGTGGAAGCACTACTGGGGGTGCCCTCCTTCAGCATCCAGGAGGACTGAGCAGCACACCGCTGACGTCGACGATGAAGGCGCCCCTCCACACGGAGGGCCAGATCCACAAGGGTGTCAAGATTCTGAGGCAGCTCGTGAGTAACGATCTCATCCTGGATGTCGTCATCCAAACCTTCCCGAAACCTTGCACACAAAGCTGCCTCATTCCAGTCACAGGAGGCTGCCAGAGTTCTGAACTGGATGGAGTAAGCGGTCAAACAGTTTGATCATCTCAGCTCTGAAGTCCTGGAAACTAGCACAGAATGGAGCACGGGCGTCCCACACAGCTGTCACCCAGTACCGGGCCTTTCCTTTCAAGAGGGTGATTACAAATGAAACTTGGGACTCCTCTGTAACATAGCGGCGAGGCTGGAGGGCGAAGACTAGAGAGCATTGGGACAGAAAGGCTCGGCAGGAGTAAGGGTCCCCATCATATGGTAGCGGACTATTGGCATGGGGTTCAGGCTCAACATGAGACTGGGGATGGCCAAAGGTAGTAGCAGATCTGCCGGCCAAGGCTTCAAGCTGGAGCTTCTGAATCTGGACATTGAGGTCCGCTACTTGGGCTGTGAGGCACTCGACCTTCCTTGAGGTGGTAGTCAACTGACTGGAATGCTGTCCCAGAAAAATGCCTTGTTGGCTGACTGCGACTCTTACTTGGTCTGCACCTACTGAATCCATCATGGTCAGACCGTTCTGTCAGGGATACACAGGATTCAGTTGCAGGTAACAAAAAGTTTATTTAGCCCTCACTGGGCAAACAGAGAAAACAAAAGAATGATCACTCCAAAAGGAATGATCACTCCACAGGGCCAAAAATAATCCTCTCAGCGGGGACCGGTCCTAGCGTCTTCTGTGACGCAACGTCAAAGTAACATCAACCAGAGCGTCATTGGGGACGCAACGTCAAAGTCACACTGATCTGAGAGTCCTTGGGACACAGCGTCGAAGGCCCACCAAACTCCCTGAATGAGATGATAGAGTGCAGAGAGTAACTGGAGTCAAGTCTTGGGGAATCCCAACAGAAAAGAGATGCAAGGACCGGAGGCAGAACCAGTCTAGTCTGACAGGAAGAGAGGGAACAGTTCCAGACAAAAAAAAAAAAAAAACACTTGGAGCCTAAAACAACATAACAAGTCAGGACTAGGCAACAAGACAAGACGGTCACCAGCCAAGCATTAAACAATTTACAACGGTCTGACAAAAGACAGAGCATGAGAGGAACTAAAATAGAGGAGAGCTAATGAGGAAAGAGTGGCTACAGGTGTGACAGAACACAGCGAATTAAGGATAACGAGTGGGAGGGGGAAGAAACAACACTGACAGCAGAACACATGAGTTGCCAAAACAAAACCCATGTGTTCAGAGACTAGGCACACAGACAACAAGACAAAACACAGCAACTCAGACCTAAGTCATGACACATCTGTAATTAAAAAAGGAAGTCAATGTTACACCACTAGGGGTGGTTTTGGCGCAGTGGATAAGTCACATGCCTTTGGTGTGAGAGACCTGGGTTCGAATCCACTGTGAGACACCAATGTGTCCCTGAGCAAGACACTTAACCCCTACTTGCTTGAGAGGTGTGCGACCTCTGACATATATAGCAATTGTAAGTCGCTTTGGATAAAAGCGTCAGCTAAATTAATAAATGTAAATGTAATGTAATGTACTACAGATCAATGACATTTGAATTTAATGAGATTTCCGTTACATGCACTTCTCAAACTTTATCAGTTGTATGCTTTTGAGTGACATGGGTACAATACATGGGTCCATCTGGTGCTCAATGAAACACTGACTAATTTTACTTATCGTTCATGTTATAACTTTCAACCTGAGAGCTATACATGTTTGTTGAGATAAATGAGTGTTATTTGACGAGCATGCAACAGTGATAGAGTTGATCTCAAATGTGTTTTAATACTGAGATGTCTTTTTTTCAGACAGGCCACAATGAAAAAAAAGCATTAAACCTGCTCAAGGATAAATGAACTTACAGACTGAAATAAACTCGCTAGTGATGGCAACAATGAAGCCGTTTTCATCGATGAAGCTGATAATGTGGTGCCGGTGGATACAGCTGCTGTTGGTGATGATCTCAAGATAATAAAGAAAAATTTAATAAAAAATAAAGCTACGGTGGTGTTTCAGTGGCACTCTCAGTCTTTTCACAGGACGCTTCATTAGCAGCCTCAGTCTTTCTAACGGATGAGTATTTCATAGGAATCTCCTTTAAGAAAAGATAGAAAGTAAGATAAATTAATAGGACCGATGATTTAGTTACACAAACACAAAAATCTTAGAATTATTTTTTAAGTTATTAAGCTATATTTGGTATATTACCTGATCATTATTTGGCTCCACCCCACTTCCTGTTTGAACAATAATGACAAACTCAGATACACAGAAAGACGACTTGGTTGAATTAGAATGAAAATACATATTTTCACATCTTGCACACACAATGGCTCTATTATTTAATCTTGTTTAATCAGCTGTGTTTAATACTTACCTTTCTTTTGCTTAAGATACATTACACCAGCAGCTGCAGCCACGAGCAGAATAACTACAGCAGCACATATTCCTGCTACAACAGCTAGAGACAGACCTGAACCTGTAATGATAAAGAGAGACAGTCGTATCAGTTTAACTTGATGTTTCTGTCTGATATTTACACCTTTTTGCTTTGTTCATCAGTTGTTGTGGTATGGATTTAATTGACAAATGTTGGTTTCTGAGTTACAGGAACTAAAACAACATCAAAGCACTCAACAGGAAATATCCATGATTACAGGAAACTTTCTGCATTTAGTACACTGTGCAGGTTAATAACATTTATTGAAATGTTATTTAAACCAGTTCTCGAAAGGCAGTTTATTTAATTTGCACTGAATGACACTCACCAGTGACAGTAAGACTGAAACTCCTGCTCCTCCTAATACTGAAGCTGCTGCTGCTGATGATGATCTGTAGTTTATAAAGTCCAGAGTCTGTGATTGTTATGTTCGTGATAGTCAAAGATCCAGTCTGATGATCCAGCTTCAGTCTGTCTCTGAATCTCTCATCAGAATCTTTACATTGATCATCTATACAGATCCTACTGGGATTGCCATTGATTTTTGCTATGAAAGTGTCATTGAAGTACCACGTCATCAAAGCGTTGGGGTTTTTCATCACACCAGAATCTAAAGTAAAATATCCTCCCTCCTTCACTGACTTTGTCTTCGCTTTGTCTGTCTTCGCATCAGGAACTTCTGAAACACAAATAAACATCTGCTGGAGGATATTATAGTAGGTTAGTCTGTGTCAATATTAAATTTATTAATTTGTGTTCCTGTGGCTCAGTGGTAGTGCATTGCATTAGCAGCACAAAAGGTTGTGGGTTCAATTACCAGGGTAAATACTGGTAAATGATAACAATAAAAAAAGTATAGCCTGAATGCACTTTGGATAAAATTCTCTGCTTAATGCATACATTCAAACTTATTTTCATATTGGAGGGGACTACAAATGTCTGGATTGCAAATGCACTAGTAAAGGGAATAAACTGAAACCCACTGATGTAGTAATAAACACATTAATCATGTCTTTAAACATTTATTAAATGACTTACCATGGACAGTGATACTAAAGATCTTTTTACTGATGCTGTTGCTGCTGATGATCTGTAGTTGATAAAGTCCAGAGTCAGTGTTTGTGATGTTTGTGATGGTCAGAGATCCAGTCTGATGATCCAGCTTCAGTCTGTCTCTGAATCTCTCAGTACCTTCATTACACTGAACATCTGTACAGGTCTTACTGAGAGAGTCACTGATTTGAGCGATACGAGTGTCATTAAAAAACCATTTAATCTTTTCATGTTGATTTGTTTTAACATCAGTGTGTAGAGTGACTGAATCTCCCTCCATCACTGACACAGACACTGACTCTACATCTGTATCAACACCAGGCACACCTGAAGAAGAAATTGAACATAGAACTGAACTTCTAAGAACATAGGAATTATACAACAAACAGTACATTTTGTTTTTCTGTACATTTCTAAATTTAATTAGTTGGCAATCAGCTAATACTCAATTTTGAGAAATTACATCCCAGATAAAGTCATAATGTATCAGTTCAATGAATGAACACACCATGCTTAATGCATTGCAAAAGAGACAACATTTTACAAGGACTAATTGATTTTTACATTGTTGTAGCGCTGTGGGTGTGAGAAAAGTGCATTATAAATAAAATGTAATATTATTAATAGTAGTAGTAGTAGTAGTAGTAGTAGTATGACTACAACATTTAATTTTGTTACACAGAATTCTGTGACCATTGTATTCTGTGACTTTACTAGGTGCTGTTGTCACTGTTTGGATTTAACTCGATCACACAGGCGATTAGATTAGGTATGCACACAGCATAACTTCAAACATACTGTAGGTGAGATCTGACTGTGACTACAGGTTCAAAAAAATCTTCTCGCGTGAACACTCTTGGCGTCATGTGAAGGTGAAAGTAGTGACATTTGCCAAGTATGGTGACCCATAATTGGAATTGGTGCTCTGCTTTTAACCCACAAGTGAACACACACCCAGAGCAGTGGACACACACACCATGAACACATACCTGGAGCAGTGGGCAGCTATTTGCTCCAGCATCCGGGGAGCAACTGGGGGTTCAGTGCCCTGCTCAAGGGTCCTTCAGTCATGGGTATTGAGGGTGGAGGAGAGCGCTGTTTATTCACTCCCTCCCACCTACAACTCCTGTCAGCACCGAGACTCAAACCTGCGACCTTCTGGTAACTAGTCCAAGTCTCTAACCATTAAAACCATAAAAATCTACTATTTTTTTCTTCATCTGCATATGTTTTAGTCTTTGTGTTATGTAGGCTTCTGTAGATCGTTTTGAATGTTCTCCTGAATATGTTTGTTTGCCGCCCAGCTAGATCAGTCAGTAGAGCAGAGTAGAGTCTCAGGGTCGTGGGTTCGAGCCCCATGTTGGGCTTGCCTTTTGGCTCTCTCTCGCCCCTCCCAAAGGGTGTCAGTCTCCAATAAGTCTCTTGACCTCAGTTTAGAGGCAGCTGTGGCCTAATGGTTAGAGACTTGGACTAGTTACCCAAAGATTGCAGGTTCAAATCTCGTTGCTGGCAGGAGTTGTAGGTGGGAGGGAGTGAATAAACAGCACTCTCTTCCTCCTCAGTACCCACGGCTGAAGTGCCCTTGAGCAAGGCACTGAACCCCCAGTTGCTCCCTGGGTGATGGATCTATAGCTGCCCACTGCTCCGGGTGTGTTCACTTCTCACTGCTGTGTGTGTGCACTTGGATGGGTTAAATGCAGAGCACCAGTTCTGAGTATGGGTTATGACTTTCACTTTTGTACACTTTCTTAACTGCTTCTTAAATAGAAATTAAAGTGTGCCTGTGGACTGTTTGTTTAGAAATGCTGGTTATTCAACAGGATTATTAAACCAGTTAAAAATGTCATGATATTAAACACAATGCAGTTGTTTGGTGAGCCTAACCTATTAAAAGGGGGAATCAGGACATGTGACCCCATTAATACGTGTTTTAAACTTCCTGACACAACAATCAAACCGTTTCAGATAACTTATCTGTAATTTCATGTTTCTTATAATATTCTGATTAAAAAAAAAAAAATTATAAAGAGAGAAAAGCCAACAACAAAGTGTTGTGTGTAAAAGCATCTTGAATAGCTTTGAAACAACAATTGAAAAGGAACTGGACGCTAACACCTCTGTGTCCTCTCAAAACACACAGCCCTCTCAGTTATTTTATTAATATTATTATTAATGCCATAAATCAGAACAATAACATGAGAAATATTAAAATGTAAAAAGAAAAACATTAAAAGATGAACAACATTAATGGAATAGTGCCAGAGGATATATATATATATATATATATATATATATATATATATATACAGTACAGACCAAAAGTTTGGAAACATTACTATTTTTAATGTTTTTTGAAAAAAGTTTCGTCTGCTCATCAAGCCTGCATTTATTTGATCAAAAATACAGAAAAAAAACTATAATATTGTGAAATATTATTACAACTTAAAATAATAGTTTTCTATTTGAATATACTTTAAAAAAATAGTTTATTCCTGTGATGCAAAGCTGAATTTCCAGCATCATTAAATTGTAATAATATATTACAATATTACATTTTTTTTCTGTATTTTTTTATCAAATAAATGCAGGCTTGATGAGCAGAAGAAACTTCTTTCAAAAACATTAAAAATGTTTCCAAACTTTGCGTCTGTACTGTATATATAAAATAACAATAATAAATAAATAAAAATAAGGGCCTCACTTTATACATTAGTATACCTCCTTTAAATATTATGAGTTCTAGTAGCCTTTTTACTAGTGCAGTTGGCTCTCTCAGTCTTGCACAGATGTGAATTGCAAAAGATGCAAAAGCGCAGAAGAAGTCAATCTGTGTCTCCAGTCAATGATGAGCAGGAACCCGAAGCAACCGAGAGAGGGCAACTAGACAGAGAGAAGAGAGACAATGCTCACAAACCACAACTTAACACCATACTTTTCAAATATATATGACAGTACAAATTTGCATTACCGGTCATAGGTCATATTAAAACTTTTAGAAGTTTTTAAGTTTTTTTTTTTTTTTTTAGTAGGCAGTACATTTGGAGAACTTCAAAGTCTTACTTTGTGAAAGAATTTCCCTTAGGATGGATGGATGGATAGATGGACGGATGGATAGATCTCAATCCGCCTGTGTGATCGAGTTCAAGCCAAACAGTGACAACAAAGTCACAGAATACGATGTTCACAGAACTCTGTGTAACACCGGTATTTTAACATAGCCTATATTTTATATCAATCATCCATATATATATATATATATATTATATATGGTGGAGGGCGCTAGTACACAGCTTCTGCATGGAATTTAAAAAAAAAAATCTGGTGGAGAAGAAAAAGGTGCACGTCACGGATCTATAATATAGATCAGTGGAACACACGAAACAGCATCAAAACTGTAACGTTATGGAATAAAATGACTGATGAAGACGTAATAATGACAGTCAAGCTTTGGGGTGTTGATAGACTCCATCTTAATTTTGATTATCCTTCTGAATCCAATTCATAGTCTTTTCCAGCTTTTTGTTCAAAATGTTATTTCTTAATTTTTTTATGGTTTTTTTTTAATTATTATTATGTATGAAGCTTGAATAAAATGTTTTTGTGTACAGCTTTCTTTTGGATGTTGTGTATGTTCAGATATTCATATAACAAAATATATACAAATTAAAACCTAAATAGGGACATAGAAGTATACTCAAAGTATGATGTAAAGTTCACTTAAAGAAAACTTATGAGTATACTTGCAGTATAAAACTACTAAACTGGTAGTTTACTGAGACTATACTTCAAAGTGTACAAAGTATTTAATTAGTAAACTATCAGTATACCTATAAGTTCACTTTTAGTATAATTGCAGTACAAACTACAAACTACAAACAGAGGTAAACTATTTTTTTAGTTTGCTACTGTTATACTTCAAGTATACTTAAAAGTATCCTTTTATATACTAGAAAGTGGGCCAATTCAGTCCCAATGAGTGTTGAAACAGTACACTTACAAGTACTACTGTAACAAAGATAGGCTATATGTATACTTGCTACATGAAGTATACTTAAAAATATGGACTTTACTTAAGAATACTTAGTAAAATAAACTTGAAGTATACTAATTTTAGGTAAGGATGCACAGCCCAAGCCGTCTTCATAATAATACTACAAAAACATACAATCAAACAACAAAAAACGGTTAGCCTATAACGTTATGAAAGCTAGTGCATATTAGCCATTCGTTCACCAGAAACAATGCCTTACCATGCTGTAAAACCCACACTGGGACGAAAATGAAGAGGTTCATCTTTGCGCTGAAAAACGAGTACAGATTCTGTGGGAAACAAACGCATTTTCTGTCACTAGACTTATTCGGACAGGACCGTTTTCTAAACGACGTTTGAAAGATTTGTTTCTTATCACCTGACACGCGCTCCGTTTGCCTGCATTGCGTATATTGATTACCTGCCTGCATTGCGTATATCACGGATTGATTACCATAAGTACAATCAGTTTTATTATAAATATGAAGTTAAATGGCTAGTATTGCAAATACATGATAATGTGTGGTTACTTTATGTGTACAAGAAATATAAACCATGAAATGATAATAAAAAAAAAAAACTCCAAGAATGTTTATATTTTGTTATAGACTAGGTTATACATATAAATCATGTGAAAGTTTTTTTTTTTCTTCAATTACCGTGTCCCTGACATCATTTTCCACCCTGTTAGTACATACTTTCTCACCCTCTAAAAAACAACTGCAATGTAATTGATACCATTTTATAGAAGAGACATAATTTATTTTTCCCACTGGAATTCATCTGTACAAACTGAGGTAAGCTTCAACTCTCACGCCTAACTATTTTTTTTTTTTTTTTTTTTTTTTAAATGTTATCCTACTTGTCCCACCTTTAAAGTTCCACCCTGTTAGGCTATATTATGGAGAATGTTTGTCCTATCAAAATTTTTTTTTTAAACAAATAAATATTTAGAAAAAAAGGAGAAAAAAAAGAAAAGTTTATATATCAGACATATATGGCTTTAATGTTATATACATTTTGGTTTATACCATAATAGTCCAATATTTATTTATATAAAATAAGAAACAGTACATTACATTATATTTACAGTAAATTTAAACTTCTATAACTTTTTAATACTTTCCTTTTTTCAAATGATTCACCTGCAATAATCTGCTGATTGTTTTCTTTAAATAGACTAACCTTAGGTTTGTATATAAAAAAGTGTTTTTTTTATTTTTTTTACTTTGGCTGATGCAAAGTTAAGGAAAGGCACATTTTTCTATTTTGACAAAGTAGAAGCTCTTTATTAAACACAGATGTAACAACATTTGAACAGCTCACTAAAAACACTGAAACATTTGTGCTGGTGAAACTAAAACCTCAATGTCTAGTTCCAACCAGTTCTTACTGGTTTATGTAACAGGCTTTTGTGAGGAGTTTGGCAAGAAAAACATTTGGAGAAACCATTTACATAAAAAAAGTGTATAATTGAAGTGCATAAATCTTATCTCAAACAAAAGACAAATTCACAAAAGAGTTCCCAAACATACAGTATAGGCAAATAATCTCTATCTCACAGTACCAGAACTATCAATCTTGGAAATATTTTTGAGTGTGTGTTAATTAAATACACTTTAAAACTCCAGTACACTTCTGTATAGGGATGGGCAATATTAGCAAAAATTCAAGATCTCAGTATTTTTTGGCTGGTTTGCAGTATACAGTAGCCTATATATCTTAGTATTTTGTATGTGGATTAAACAAACAAAGTGAATGTTAGCATGTATGCATAAATTATGTGCCAAAAAAAAAAAAGAGGTTAAAATCACATTACATTGTTACACTGAAAATCTAAAAACAAATATATTCTTAAAGCAGAAGTTAAAGTTACTAAACCAAAAATTAAAATAACTAAAAAAGCACAGAATAAAAATTCAATTTTGATTGCCACATTACACGTTACAGTTAATGCTTTAAAAAAAAAAACCTTGTTCTGCTTGTTCTGAATACTGCGTGTGGACAGAGGCGTAGTTTAGAGAGAGAAATCTCACCAGTGTACTCTGAGATCAAAATGCATAGCCAAGACTGGCAGGTCTGCAGTGATATTATTTAAAACAAAAAAATTAATACAATTAGATGGTATAAAATCACACAACCAATTGAACAGAACTGAGAGGGACAGATGGAAAAGAAAATCCTCACATGAAACTCAAGCTTTTGGCAAGTAAGACTAAGATCTAAACAGCACCTCATGAAATATCAATACAACATTTCATGCAAGATTTAAGAATTAATTATCCAAAGAATGAGAATATGAAGTACATGATTGCCAACCAACTAACTCTACTGTACATCTAACACTGTTTCACACATCAAATATGTCGAGGCAGCGAGATGTCAAGAGCACAATAATGTATGCAGTAATGGCAACTATAGTATGTGAAGTGCACTTGTGTCTTACAGTACGAGGCCTTGTGCAGTCAAATACATCTCCTTGTCATAATGGCTGTCTTGTTTTTATATTCATGTAAACAGTCAGTTAAAGAGGATGTAAACTGATGGAATAAAAATAACTGACACAGTACATCAATGCAAAAGGCATTACGATGCAAATCATAAAAAACTATTTGTTCACTGCTCTTGGTCACTATTGTAGTTTTAATAAACCTCTAAATACTGAAATCCTCAAGCACTCACTGTTCTTCTGCTGCTAATGTGCTGCTTCGTTTCTTTATTGCTGGTTTCCTGCTTAACTGTCTTTTTGGAGGCAACGTTTATGTAACTGAAAATATATGTGGACTACTGTTTGAGTGAGTTTGAATATATTTTCTCATTTACCATCGTTTCTTCAGTCGACCTTTTAAGAAAAATAAAATAATAATAATAATAATAATAATGCTACGGTGGTATTTCAGTGGCAGTCTCAGTCTTTTCACAGGACGCTCCATTAGCAGCCGCCTCAGTCTTTCTAACGGATGAGTTTTTAATATGATTCTCCTGAAAGAAAACACAGAAGGCAAGAGAAATTAACAGGATTGATGATTACACAAACACAAAAATAAAAATATTAGAATTGTGTTTTTAAGTAATTAAGGTATTTTGGTATATTACCTGAACTTTATTTGGCTCCGCCCCCCTTCCTGTTTGAACAATAATAGCAAACTCAGATAAACAGGAAGATAACTTTGGTGAATTAGAATCAAAATACATATTTTCACATCTTGCACACACAAAGGCTCTATTATTTAATCTTGTTCAGTGATCTGTATGTATTACTCACCTTTCTTTTGCTCAAGACAGTAACTCGCACCAGCAGCAGATGTAGCCACGAGCAGAATAACTACAGCAGCACATATTCCTGCTACAACAGACAGAGACGGACCTGAACCTGTAATGATAAAGAGAGACAGTCGTATCAGTTTAACTTGATGTTTCTGTCTGATATTTACACCTTTCTGCTTTGTTCATCAGTTGTGTGGTATGGATTTAATTGACAAATGGTGGTTTACTGTACAGGAACTAAAACAACATCAAAGCACTCAACAGGAAATATCAATGATTACAGGAAACTTTCTGCATTTAGTCCATTGTGCAGGTTAATAACATTTATTGAAATGTTATTTAATCCAGTTCTCAATGAAAGGCAGTTGATTTAATTTGCACTGAATGACACTCACCAGTGACAGTAAGACTGAAACTCCTGCTCCTCCTAATACTGAAGCTGCTGCTGCTGCTGATGATGATCTGTAGTTTATAATTTCCTGAGTCTGTGGTTCTGGTGTCTGTGATGGTCAGAGATCCAGTCCGATTAACCTTCAGTCTGTCTCTGAATCTCTCATCAGAGTCCTCACACTGAACATCTGTGCAGGTCTTATTGGGTTCTTCACTGATTTCAGCGATGAGGACGTCATTAAAAAGCCACATGATCAAAACATTTGTGTTGTTCATGACACCAGGATCTAAAGTGACAGATTCTCCCTCCTTCACTGACTTTATTTCTTCTCGATCAGCGACAGGAGCATCTGAAACACAAACCAACAGATGATGCATTTTGCAGAGAACAACAAACTACACAAGAGAGAGTGTGGTAATAATTATGGTAAAAATAAGTACGGTAAACTTAATTCACACAGAAGATCACTTTATATGATGAAGAGAGATTTATTTAACTGACGAAAACAACCGCCTTTTTCAGTTTCGGTCAAATACTGTGCTGTAAACACCAATAACAGTTTTAAGTTGCCAGTGCTGACAAGTGATCACTGATGATCCATGACTAGTTGCACATCAAGTGGTTCTTTGCCTCTGTACATTAAAACAATACACACCTAACATAAATCACTCACAGTTTTTGTTTCTAAGCTGTTAAGTGTCACCGCTATAATAAACACATTTGATTTTAAACGTATGTTGCCTGCTTTTAAATGTGAAAAGACTCACCATGAACAGAAACACTGAAGGTCTTTCCACTCCTGCGGCTGATGATATCTAGTGTATAATCTCCAGAGTCTGTGTTTGTGATGTCTGTGATGGTCAGAGATCCAGTCTGATGATCCAGCTTCAGTCTGTCTCTGAATCTCTCAGGACACTTAGCATCTGCACAGATCTTACTCTGATCTCCACTGATCTGAGCGATACGATCGTTATTAAAAAACCAATTTATTCTGTCTTGATTTGTTTTGATGCCAGTGTGTAGCGTGACTGAATCTCCCTCCATCACTGACACTTTCTCTGAATCAACACCAGATGAACCTGAAGAAGAAACGAGCAAATAATTATAAATCATGTCTGGGACAAAATTATACAACAGGAAAGTGCTGTGAAAATGTTCATCTACAGATCATAAAGATTGAGAGAAATATGTCTGGATTTATAATGTAACGCATGCAAACAAACAGCAGAAGAACATCACTGAATCACATCAACTCTTCAGATAAACAGACTTGACTTGCAGATGTTCATAGACCACTGATGATATTCATTTAAAGAGATTGGAAAATAACCTAATGTTATTTATAACTCTATTGCGACTCAATACCATTTCATTTATTAATTCAAAATAAGACAAAATACAGTTTGTCTGTCCAAGTATTAAAGATAACAGCATCTTTGATTTTGCACACATTTAGCAGACCTCACCCGTTCAAATCAATAAAGACTATTTCTGAGATATACTGAATTAGATTTGAATGTTTTTTCAGACATATTTATGTATTACTATCAATCTGTGTGAAAGAACATTCAAATCTAATTTAGAGAGCCACGATCGAGGATGTATCTATGTATGTGAAACCCTGACAAAACCTTTGGTTGGGACTATTTTTCCCAAATCAAAATGTGTAATAAAGTTTAATAAAAGATTACTCGAAACTGTACAGTATACTTAGCCATCAAAACTAAATATTATTACTCTTCTTATTTCTCTAATGTTAATCTTAAATATGAACCCATTCAATCCCACCGTAAAGAAGGTTTTCATTTATAAAGCACTAAAAATCTTTGACTGATGTTTTAGTGCATTTCCTGCAAATATGGGAAACAATAAACTTAAGGGTCTCAATTAAATATGTGCAGTTTCACATGATTAGTGCAAATTGTCACTTAACAAGAGTAGTTTATTTCCTGTTTGCACCACGAGAAGATGAAGACTGTATCACAGCTCCAAAACAAATGTCTAGTAAAGTATGTTAACAAAGATATGACAAACATCTTAAGGTCCACATTATCTTTAAGGTGTCTAGTATTAAAATAGTTGAATTCACATATATTCACTTTTGCTGAGTGTGTGTTATAGAATAAGTTGATGGTCACAATAGTGACTGGTGGGATAACAGTGAGCTTTGATATATATGGGGTAATGTGATCGTGTAAGGATGTACAAGTCAGTTATGAATATATTGTAGTCTCTTAACAGAACTTGCTGGTAAACCCCCAAAGAGAGAACTGCAATAATCGAGCCTTGATGTGATGAAGGCATGAATAAGCCTCTCAGCATCAGGCCTAGAAAGAAAGAAAGAAAGAAAGGGTCTAATGTGAGCAATGTTACAAAAATGGAGAAAAAGCAACTTTAGTTACGGTGTGTTTTTGAAGTAAGAATTAAAAGTCAACTGCGCATCAAAAATCACATCCAAATTACAGACCTGAGCAGAAGGAGATATTTGAGTATTGTTAAAAAATAACTGAACTTATTAATATTAGAGCCAATTAATAAAATGTCAGTTTTAGAACAATTTAGTTTCAGAAAGTTGTGTTTCACCCATGCCTTAATTTCCAGCAAACAGGCAGAAAGAGGAAAAGAGGAAAAAGTGAAATCAGACTGAGTGCTAAAATAAATCTAGACATTAACAATGATAGATCAGGCCATACTTCTGAATAATGATGGAAATATACACACTTTATAACTGCAGAAACACATTATGCCACTGGTCACGACCATGAAACAAAACTTTTCACACACTTAAAACTAAAGTAATTGTTGATCATGTCAAAGGGTTACTTATGACACACCCACTAGATAGTTTCCATGTCTGGAAAACGGGTTAAAGGAACTTTTTATTGGCGACGCCACAAGAAAATAATGTTTGTCTCCCACCAAGAAATGGCGAATAAAATAACAATACGTTATAATAAAAAAATCGCTTACCGTGTAAAAGGAAAAAACACGTGAGAAAAACACCAAACATAATGTCCCACGACGGTTTCGGAAAGAAGTCTGGACTGAGAGGAGACAACAATGTACTTCTCTGTTATACTTCCCATTAGCAGAAACCGTGCAAAACATCAATAGTAAAAATAGCTTGTGTCATTTTTGCCAGCGATATGATGTATCGAGCTACCCAAACGCGTCACAAAAAAAAAAAAAAAAACTACTATTAAAAGGAAATTTCCGTTGTTTATAGCCTTCGCCGTGCACTCCAGCGCGTGCACGCGCTTTTCTTTTTCTTTAGCACTTTGTTGTTTCCACACCAGGCACATCACGCCACTTAGTTTTTATTTTCTTACATGGACGATAGTTACACTTTCATTTTATTTTTTTTATTTTTTTACTAAATAATGCCAAGGTAAAAAAAATTAAGTACAAAGAAGTGACATTACAAGCAAAGCGCAATTTATACGTGTATATTACAAAAATAAATAAATAACACAAAACAAAAGCTTTAAATACGTGAAGTGACATACAGCCAAGTATGGTGACCCATACTCAGAATTCGTGCTCTGCATTTAACCCTTGTGCGGCCCTCATTTTGGAGTCATTTTCACGGTCAAAAGTGACGGGACACCTGAAATGTAAC
Organism: Carassius auratus; assembly: GCF_003368295.1. Taxonomy (NCBI): domain Eukaryota; kingdom Metazoa; phylum Chordata; class Actinopteri; order Cypriniformes; family Cyprinidae; genus Carassius; species Carassius auratus. The sequence continues at coordinate 41,289 of NW_020525469.1, read as the reverse complement.
GTTTTTACCCCCCAGTAAAATCAATGGAATATATTTTTATTAAATAATATTTTTTTCTTTTGTATTTTGAGAAAAAATGTGAAAAAATTATGAACTATTTTTCTAATAGAAAATAGTATATAATTTGTTTTTTCTAATTTTTCAAAATTATTTTTAAATTAATGTTGTATTTCGGATTAAAACAGAGACTAGGCCTTTCAAATACATTTTTTTAAAGATTTTTTAGCGCCACCTGGTCAGAGCAAAGAAAGAAAAACATGTAAGTGCACAGTGCAACCAGTTATTACCACAATAGGAATCCATAGAGAGGCTTGTGAATTCCCTTATTGTTTTTAGACATAATTGCTTACTCATATTAAGTAGTGGACTTGAATATATATTAATACATTCTAAAGAGTACTTGTTGTATAGTTTTAGATATTTTTTTGTTATAAAGAATGATTTCATGCATTATTTGCATTAAAGTTTTTGCATTATGATTATAATCAAACCTGAACATAATGTTAGAAAGAGAACACAAGTAAGCATTTAACCTTTTTTTTGCTTTAGAATTGAATTTAAAAAATGCTATTCATTCAAATAAAACAGTTTATGTAAACATTTTGCAATGAACGTTTATTTTTGTAAAATGTCAATGAACTAACAAAAGGAAGGAATAGTAATCAAAAGGAAACATCAATAACAAACAAGCTCGAATAACAGGAATAGTGCAAAGGACCAAGCCTGAGTTTCTAAGTGCACTGACAAACCTAAGAGGCAGCGCTTGCTTCTCATTGTTGTTTTACAGACAGCAGGTCATAGGTGTGTGTGTACACGCGCGTGCATGTTCTTTTGTGTGTGTGCGTGTGTGTGTGATGATTTAGAGTGTCATACCTTAACTGCTGTTAGATTTTTCTGCATTATGACTAAATTATTGAATGGATTTCACATTCTCGAAACTTTGCTCTGTATTACTGACACAGTAGTTCATAGGTGTTTATGTGTAATTATGTGTGTGTGTGATCACGTGTCAATATCAGACTCTTGATGTTTAATAATGTCATGTCTTCACTACTGTGCTCTTATTTTAAGTTTTGTGATTGATTTGTAGATTGTGTACATAAATATTCTCTGAATTGTTGTGTTTTTGTCCATTTCCCATTCATTTCCTATGGCCGGTCATTTTTGACCGAAGACCTTGAGTGTTACTATTTTTTTTACGCCCACTTAGACTGTTCGAATCATGCCTTCAATTTTTTTTGTGTATTCACATCCCAAATGCCATAAACGTCACCATATTTCATGTCATTCCGATGAAGGTGTGATTTTTAAAAATGTAAAATGTAAGATATTCCCACAAGGGTTAACCCATCCAAAGTGCACACTAGCCCGGGGAGCAGCTGGGGGTTCATATTTTTGTATATTAGAGAAGTCGAACAATATGATGATAGTTACATCTTTATTATTTTATTTCCGGTTCACACATTGCTGTATTTCTAGCTGCTGTGTGTTCAGTCATAGAAAGGGAAGTCACAAAAAGCCAGATTATAGCCCTCCACGAAGAAACTGAAGTGACAGTAAACAAAATTACTAAGATGCAGCCTACAAAGACGTCAACTGAGAAGAATGCTCCTTCAAGTGCAGTGTCTGAGAAAGAAGGAGAGTTTACTAGATGTGGTTACATCCACAAGCCGAGAAAGTGTCTGGCATATGGACAAATATGCAATGTATGTCGTAGAAAAAAATCACTTCGGCAGGATGTGCAGAAAGCAAAAACAGAAAGACAAAACAAGGTTTTTGATAAAGAAAGTTCATGAGATTGAACAAGAGGACACACATAAATGTTAGTGGGTGCCATCGAAGAGAAGAAAACCGGAACCAAAGTAGAGATACAAGTTAATAAGAGTAGCATGCCACAGTACTGAAGAAAGACAAATGGACGGAAACAAAAAAGCACTTTCTTTTGAATTGGATACAGGAGCAGAGTGCAATGTAATCTTGTACAAAGATTTTCAAGTTGTTTCAGGGAAATCAGAGTCACTGTGCAAGTAACTGTATGTTAGTTTCCTATTCTGGCCACAAGATGGAGCCAAAAGGTACCACAAAACTCATCTGCCAGTTTAAAGACAATGAAGCTGAGATTGAGCTCCAAATTATTGAGAAAGACTCATCTGCCATTCTGGGAACATCAGCATGAACAGAGTTAGGACTTGTCAAAAGAATCGAAACGCAGACATCCTGAAGGAGTTTGATGATGTGTTCAACGGTTTGGGGTGCATTCCAGGTGTGCATCACATCAAAATTGATCCATGGCACCTGTTATATATTCCCCCAGAAATGTCCTGATAGCAATAAAAGACAAAATAAAGTCAGAACTCAACAGAATGGAAAGACTTGGAGTCATCGAGAAACAAACAGAAACAACAGATTGGGTCAATGTTGACTGTTGTAAAACCGAACAAACTTTGCATTTACCCAAAAGACTTAAACAAAGCACTGAACCACCAACTGCCTCCCAGGCACCGCAGCATAAAATGATGAACACTGCTCCAAGTGTGTGTTCACGGTGTGTGTGTGTGTGTGTGTGTGTGCACTTTGGATGGGTTAAATGCAGAGCATGAATTCTGAGTATAAGTCTCCATACTTGGCTGAATGTCAAGTCCCTTTTTATTTCACCTTAAAATTGTGTTTGCTTATAGATAATAGGCCTTGTGTTCTGTAAACAAAATATATTTTGTTCTGATATTTTTTAGCTTAACATGACAATTTATGTAGTGACAACTTGTGATATTAAGTTATTTTAAGTTGGGTGGATTTTAGTCCCCGTTTGTTAAGTTTACTCAAAAAAAGTGCTTGCAATAAGTTGCCTTATTCTTTTAAGATGTCACAACTTTTTTTTTTTTACAGTGTACTAAAGATCTTTTTACTGATGCTGTTGCTGCTGATGATCTGTAGTTGATAAAATCCAGAGTCTGTGGTTCTGGTGTTTGTGATGATCAGAGATCCAGTCTGTTTTAAACATTCTACTAAATATAGACAACTTAATTTCAATGAAAAATTACAAATAAAAATAAATAAATACATGTATACAAATATATATTAAATATATTAAGCTTGGTTATTCAGCAGCAAATGTTATTCTAGAAAAATCAAGACTACACAATAATTATAAAAAAAATATTAAACTAAACATTTAGTGAAGCAACATTATTTCGTGGGCAACAATTAAAAGTTAATTGTAAGACTAAATCTGGTAAAATGTTACACATTGCTCTTTGTATTGTTGTAAAAAACATTAATTTAAAACAAGTACCCAAACCTGATTCCAAATTGACTAAATTGTGAATAAAAACAGAATGCAATGACGTGGAAGTTTTTACACTTCAATATTTTATTCAGAATACAACATAGATGAAATATCAAATGTTTAAACTGAGAAAATGTATAATTTTAAGGGAAAAATAAGATGATTTCAAATTTCATGACATCTACACATCTCAAAAAAGTTGGGGCAAGGCCATGTTTCCCACTGTGTGTTATCCCCTCTTCTTTTTATAGCAGTCTGCAAACATCTGGGGACTGAAGACAAGCTGCTCAAGTTTAGGAATAGGAATGTTGTCCCATTCTTGTCTAATACAGGCTTCTAGTTGCTCAACTGTCTTAGGTTTTCTTTGTCATATCTTCCTCTTTATGAAGCGCCAAATGTTTTCTATGGGTGAAAGATCTTGACTGCAGGCTGGCCATTTCAGTACCCGGATCCTTCTTCTACGCAGCCATGATGTTGCAATTGATGCAGTATGTGGACTGGCATTGTCATGTTGGAAAATGCAATGTCTTCCCTGAAAGATGTGAGCATATGTTGCTCTAGAACTTGGATATACCTTTCAGCATTGATGGTGCCTTTCCAGATGTGTAAGCTGCCTGTGGTCATGTTAACCACACAAACTTTTCCGCTTCAATGTTTCATTACATAAAAAGTGTGCACAAAACATGCATAGAGCACCATCCAGTGTCACAAATAAGACTCAGGGAGTGTGATGAAAAAAAGAAGAACTCCTGATTGAATGTGGGGTTGGTTTAGGACTGGGGTTAGGTGTAGGTCATTCGTACAAATTGTGCAACTCGTACGTATGATTTAGCACAAATCATATGAATTTGTACGAATGAGGTTGTAAAAAAAATTCCTACGAATTAGCCACTTTATAAAATATGTATGAATTGCCGTGAGATCAGGCTGCAAACACAGGGGTATATATAGGCTTAAGACCCAACTCTGAAATAGGAGTTAATTTAGCTCCCACAAATGGAGTTCCAAGATTTTTACAAAATTAACATTTTGTCATCACACACACACACACACACACACTAGTGTAGTGGACAACAGGCAAGATGACTTCCCCTCTCTAAGTTTCAATTCAGGTCACTGTCTGTGAGCCAGAAAAAGGAAAAGCAAGTAAGAAAAAGATGCCTGCATACTTTACAAACACATGAGAGTTCATGGGTGCTATTTGTTCAGCATAATGTGTGGGTTAATGTGGATTTGGTTTAAAAGGTTAATTATGTCCAGGAAAAACAAAGAAACATATAAAACATGTGAACCTAACCTATGCAGATAACCCTCACAGTAACCCTCACACAACATCAGTCAATAACAACACTGAATCCGTAAGGTGCCGATTTGCCCCTTCTCTACTCAGGAAGAATGATTTTTTATTTTACTTTTATTCTTGAGGCAAAGAAACTCCCTCACTCCGTTTGAAGGGTAAAACAAGGAAGTTATGCAGGAGGATTTTTGAAAACATCCCTAGCATCAGAGCAATCACGTCACACGTTCATTTATACTTCCATTTGAAAACATGCAACTACAGTAACATTGAACTTAATCATTTTTATATATTAATCGTGCATTTTACTTTATTGTCCATTCATGGTATTCATTTAGTAGTTGTTAGTTGCTCTTGTACATCTTTTTGTTTATAAAAAGCCTTTTGTGCCTTGTGTTGATACATTAAGAGGCTTCACAAGTTGATGATATCTCACGAACACTTCAGCTTGATCAGATGACAATCTCTTACTTACAGAATGTGTTTTTTTTTTTACATAACATAGGGCTACTTTGTGTTTTAATTTTGATTATCCGTTGCATATTCAAATGTTATATTGTAAACTGAAATGAAAATTGAATAATCAACTGTCAGACCAGCCTTGCACGACTAATAAGAGAGATTGTAACTAATGTCTTACCAGGCACGAAGAATAGACACAATATGAGCAAAACAGAGACCTTCTTTTTCTTCATAGTAGTTCTTGATAGTTAAGTTACCCAAAAATTACCAAATTACCCAAAAGCTTGGGTCAAAAACAACTGGATTCGTTTTTGTTGGTGATGTGCATCTTAAAAATTTCTAGAAGATGCCTTACAGTAATATCATGCAAGAAAAGGGTTGTGTAGAGGAACTGAGTTCAAAAAATGTGTCTATTTGTGTTATAAGACCCAAACAAAACTGCAAAATGCAAAACAAAACACACAGATATATATGTGTGTGTGTGTGTGTGTGTGTGTGTGTGTGTGTGTGTGTGGCGAGTGGGGCGGGGCCGAGAGACGTGGGAACGAGGAGTGAGGCCAGGTGTAGTGATTGGAGATGAGCGACACCTGCGCCCCACCGCCAGTATCGAGTCCCACGTAGGAGATGGAGGGATATAAAACTGGAGCGACTATAGTGAAGGACGAGAGAGGACCAGGCCTGGGACATATTTTATGTTTTGCTTTTTATTTGCGCGCACCAGTCGTCCGTGAGGGGCTGGTGCGCTGTTTTGTGTTTATTTTGAATATTTAAAAGAAGTTTGATTGTCCGCCAGATCCCGCCTCCTTCTTCCCGATGAATAGTAAGTTTTTATCATTACAATATAAAATCAACTTTTATTTCAATCATCATATATATGAAATCAACTTTTATATCAAATTTAAAACACAACTAATTTAGACATATGGCTTTAATGTTATATACACTTTGGATTAAAACCTTAATAGTAAAATATTTATCTTATTTAAAATAAGAAACAGTACAGTACATTTTAAAGTAAATTTAAACTTCTATAACTTTTTTTTTTAATTATTTTTTAAATGATTCACTTTTGCAATAATCTGCTGATTGTTTTCTTTAAATGGACTAACCTTAGATCTGTATTCAAAAGTGTTCAAAAAAGTTTGATTAGTGCCCTTTAATCTTCAGAAAGTGGGGAGTAACAGTTAGCACTTTTATTTTTTATTTTTGTTTACCTTGGCTGATGCAAAGTTAAGGAAAAGGCACATATTTCCCTTTTGACAAAGTAGAAACTCTTTATTAAACACAGATGTAACAACATTTGAGCAGCTCACTAAAAACACTGAAACATTTGTGTTGGTGAAACCAAAACCTCAATGTCTAGTTCCAACCAGTTCTTACTGGTTTATGTAACAGGCGTTTGTGAGGAGTTTGGCAAGAAAAACATTTGGAGAAACCATTTACATAAAAAAAGGTATAATTGAAGTGCATAAATCTTATCGAGGGCGTTAACATATTTACAGTGAGTCTCAAACTAAAGACAAATTCACAAGAGAACAAAGAGTTCCCAAACATACAGTATATCTCACAGTACCAGACCTAACAATCTTGGAAATATTTTTGAGTGTGTGTTAATTAAATACACTTTCATTAAAACTCCAGTACACTTCTGTATAGGGATGGGCAATATTAGCAAAAATTCAAGATCTCAGTATTTTTTGGCTGGTTTGCAGTATGCAGTAGCCTATATATCTTAGTATTTTGTATTTGGATTAAATAAAGTGAATGTTAGCATGTATGCATAAATTATGTGCCAAAAAAAAAAGAGGTTAAAATCACATTACATTGTTACACTGAAATCTAAAAACAAAAATATTTTTAAAGCAGAAGTTAAAGTTACTAAACTAAAAACAAAAATAACCAAAAATCATAAAGTAAAAATGCTATTTTGATTGCCAATTACAGTTAATGCTTTCAAAAAAAAAAAAAAAAAAAAACATCTGGGCCCGGTTCCCCAAAACGTTCTTATCGCTAAGTAGTTCTTAACCAATTCCTTAACCTCTCTCTTAACGTTATGGCACGATTCCCGACACGTTCGTACGCTAAGTATATCTTCTGTTAGTCACACTTTCGTAAGGTTGCAATCAATACCGCATTAAACAGAAGTAACTGCAGCTGCTTGCCAATCAATTCTGATTGTAAAGTACCTTACCATTGATATAAAAGTGTATTATATAATTTTTTTAAAGTCGTTAAACCCATGTCAAGAAGCGGAACAAGTGGCACAACAGGATAAGGAGGGTGGATGATTAGCGAGGGATACCCGGTTCGTCTAACCGTCACAACATATCGTGTGAACATATTACTGACCAGTTGATCATTTAATTTATAGTCCATATTCTACTGATAACTTAAACTATGTTCAAATGAATGTTACTGTAATAATTTGAGGAATGTTTAATTTGCATAGAAGGTGTTGTCTTTCTTAACGTTGTATTGCACCTTCGCGTGAAGTGAAAAATCGATTCCTGAGCAATCGATGCCAATTAAATTCAGCACCCTGACTTTGGACAGCGCTCTTGTTACGTCGGACGTAAGAGGCAGCGTGTTAAGAAGCTTCCTTAGGGACACTTGGGGGGAACACACTTAGAAACATAAACAACTTTGGTAAGATATATCTTTCGAGGTCTTCTTAGCACGCTAAGAGTGAGCGTTATCGGGAAACCGAGCCCTGGTTGATTGACCTGCATCTTTTTCTGTTGCTTGTTTTGAAGACTGCGTGTGGACAGAGGCTTAGTTTAGAGATACAAATCGTACCAGCGCACTCGAGATCAAAATTCATGAACAGAACTGAGGGACAGATTGAAAAGAAAGTCCTCACATGAAACTCAAGCTTTAGGCAGTAAGACTATCTAAACAGCACCTCATGAAATATCAATACAAAATTTCAGGCGAGATTAAATTTTCTGATACTTTTTGAGATTCCATTATTATCCAAAGCATAAGACTATGAACAAACTGTAACAATCTGAAATCACATTGTTTCACAAATCAAATATGTCGAGGCAGTGAGATGTCAAGAGCACAATAATGTAAGCAGTAATGGCATCTATAGTATGTGAAGTGCACTTGTGTCTTACAGTACGAGGTCTTCTGCAGTCAAATACATTTCCTTGACATAATGGCTGTCTTGGCAAGGTTTTCATGTAAACAGTCAGTTAAAGACGATGTAAACAGATGGAATAAAAATAACTGACACAGTACATCAATGCAAAAGGCATTACGATGCAAATCACAAAAAACATAATTTGTTCACTGCTCTTAGTCACTATTGCAGTTTAAATAAACCTCTAAATACTGAAATCCTCAAGCACTCACTGTTCTTCTGCTGCTAATGTGCTGCTTCGTTTCTTTATTGCTGGTTTCCTGCTTAACTGTCTTTTTGGAGGCAATGTTTATGTAACTGGAAATATACGTGGACTACTGTTTGAGTGAGTTTGATTAAATTTTCTCATTTACCATCGTCTCTTCAGTCGACCCTTCAAGAAAAATAAAATAATAAATAACGCTACGGTGGTATTTCAGTGGCAGTCTCAGTCTTTTCACAGGACGCTCCATTAGCAGCAGCCTCAGTCTTTCTAACGGATGAGTTTTTAATATGATTCTCCTGTAAGAAAACACAGAAGGTAAGTGAAATTAACAGGATTGATGATTTAGTTACACAAACACAAAAATAAAAATATTAGAATTGTGTTATAAGTAATTAAGGTATGTTTGGTAGATTACCTGAGCTTGATTTGGCTCCGCCCCACTTCCTGTTTGAACAATAATGACAAACTCAGATACACAGAAAGATGACATACAATGAAAATACATATTTTCACATCTTGCACACACAATGGCTCTATTATTTAATCTTGTTCAGTGATCTGTATGTATTACTCACCTTTCTTTCGCTTAAGATACATTACACCAGCAGCTGCAGCCACGAGCAGAATAACTACAGCAGCACATATTCCTGCTACAACAGACAGAGACAGACCTGAACCTGTAATGATAAAGAGAGACAGACGTATCAGTTTAACTTGATGTTTCTGTCTGATATTTACACCTTTCTGCTTTGTTCATCAGTTGTGTGGTATGGATTTAATTGACAAATGGTGGTTTCTGAGGTTTAGGAACTAAAACAACATCAAAGCACTCAACAGGAAATATCAATGAATACAGGAAACTTTCTTCCATTGTGCATTTAGTGGATTGTGCAGGTTAATAAAATTTCTTGAAATGTTACTCAAAACAGTTGAAAGGCAGTTGATTTAATTTGCACTGAATGACACTCACCAGTGACAGTAAGACTGAAACTCCTGCTCCTCCTAATACTGAAGCTGCTGCTGCTGCTGATGATGATCTGTAGTTTATATTCTCCAGAGTCTGTGGTTCTGGTGTTTGTGATGGTCAGAGATCCAGTCTGATTAACCTTCAGTCTGTCTCTGAATCTCTCATCAGAGTCCTCACACTGAACATCTGTGCAGGTCTTACTCTGATCTTCACTGATTTCAGCGATGAGGACGTCATTAAAAAGAAACGTGATCGAATAATTTGTGTTGTTCATGACACCAGGATCTAAAGTGACAGATTCTCCCTCCTTCACTGACTTTATTTCTTCTCGATCAGCGGCAGGAGCATCTGAAACACAAACCAACAGATGATGGAGGAACATTTTGCTGAGAACAACAAACTACACAAGAGAGAGCCATGTAATAATTATGGTAAAAATAATTACACACAGAAGATCACTTTATAAGATTTTATTTATAAGGTTTTATTTAACTGACGAAAAAAACTGCCTTTTTCAGTTTCGGTCAAATATTCTGCTGTAAACATGAATAACAGTTTTAAGATGGCAGTGCTGACAAGTGACCATAAATAATATATTGAATATATTGATAATCCATGACTAGTTCCACATCAAGTGGTTCTTCCTCTGTACATTAAAAAAAATTACACCTAACTGTTGTTATATCTCACATAATTCATTCACATTTTTTGTTGCTAAGCTGTTAAGTGTCACCGCTATAATAAACACAATTGATTTGAAACGTATGCTGCCTGCTTTTAAATGTTAAATGACTCACCATGAACAGAAACACTGAAGGTCTTTTCACTGTTGTGGCTGGTGATATCTAGTGTATATTCTCCAGAGTCTGTGTTTGTGATGTTTGTGATGGTCAGAGATCCAGTCACATGATCCAGCTTCAGTCTGTCTCTGAATCTCTCAGGACACTTAGCATCTGCACAGATCGTACTGTTATTTATAGTGATCCGAGCGATACGATCAGTATTAAAAAACCAATTTATTCTGTCTTGATTTGTTTTGATGCCAGTGTGTAGCGTGACTGAATCTCCCTCCATCACTGACACTTTCTCTGAATCAACACCAGATGAACCTGAAGAAGAAACAAGCAAATAATTATAAATCATGTCTGGGACAAAATTATACAACAGGAAAGTGCTGTGAAAATGTTTATCTACAGATCATAAAGATTGAGAGAAATATGTCTGGATTTATAATGTCACACATGCAAACAAACATGAAGAACATCACTGAATCACATCCACTCTTCAGATAAACAGACTTTCAGATGTTCATAGACCACTGATGATATTCATTTAAAGAGATTGGAAAAGAACAATGTTATTTATAACTCTATTAAGACTCAATACCATTTCATTTATTAATTCAAAATAAGACAAAATACACTTTGTCTGTCCAAGTATTAAAGATATCAGCGTCTTTGATTTTGCACACATTTAACAGACCTCACCCGTTCATATCAATAATAAAGACTATTTCTGAGATATACTGAATTAGTTTTTAATGTTTTTTCAGATATATTTATGTATTACTATCAATCTGTGTGAAAGCACATTCAGATCTATTTTAGAGAGCCACGATCGAGGCAGCATCTATTTGTCTGAAACCCTGACAAAACCTTTGGTTGGGACTATTTTTCCCAAATCAAAATGTGTAATAAAGTTAAATAAAAGATTACTCGAAACTGTACAGACTATATACTTAGCATTCAAAGCTAAATATTATTACTCTTCTTAGTTCTCTAATGTTAATCTTAAATATGAACCCATTCAATCCCAAGAAGGTTTTCATTTATAAAGCTCAAAAATCATTCTAACTGATGTTTTAATGCATTTCCTGCAAATATGGGAAAACAATAAACATAAGCGTCTCAATTAAAACTGTGCAGTTACACACGATTAGTGCAAAATGTCACATGACAAGAGTAGTTTATTTCCTGTTTGCACCACGAGAAGATGAAGACTGCATCACAGCTCCAAAACAAAAGTCTAGTAAAGTTTGTTAACAAAGATATGACAAACATCTTTTGGTCCACATATCTTTAAGGTGTCTAGCAATAATATATGAATTCACATATATTCAGTTTGGTTGAGTGTGGTTATTGAATGAGTTGATGGTCACAATAGTGACCGGTGGGATAATAGTGAGCTTAAGATATATTACTGGGGTAATGTGATCGGGTGAGGATGTACAAGTCAAAATCCACGCAGCTGAGTTTTGAATATATTGTAGTCTCTTAACAGAACTGCAATGATCGAGCCGTGATGTGATGAAGGCATGAATAAGCCTCTCAGCATCAGGCCTAGAAAGAAAGCAACTTTAGTAAATGTTTTTGAGGTGAGAATTAAAAGTCAACTGAACATCAAAACTCAAACCCATATCACAGATCTGAGCAGGATTTGGGTAGGGGAAAGTGGGGTGAGTTGTGCCAGTTTTTACTCAAAGTGACTCTAAAGTGAGGCCATGACAGTAATCTCTTTCACTTTAGAATATATTTCAGGATGTGGTGCATCCCTGAGAACAATAACTTTGGATCTGAAATAAATTGTTTCAGAAATATAGCTTTTGGGAAAAAAGTGGTCTTGTGGCACAGCTTGCCCCTGGTGCGGGGTAAGTTGTGCCTTTTGGGAGAATACGTTCGGGTAAATAGTGCCAGTGATTTCTGAAGCAAAACAGAACATTTTAATGTTATGAACTGTAATGCTATATGAAAGCAAGACAAAAAAGGTTTATTCATATATTGTCATCCTATTAAACTGTTGGAGTAAGACATATTTTGCTGTCAATGCCACTTGTCAATGCTTCAGGGGAATATAAACTGGGATGTGGGTAGTTTCTTGAGCACATCACCTTCAGGGATAACCCCTTCACTATTTTCTTTAAATGTGTGTGTGTGTGTGAGAGAGAGAGAGACACACAGAGAGAGAGAGAGAGAGAGAGAAATAGAGAGAGAGAATATGTCTTTTTCTTGGCGAGCATGATTTCACAAAGTAAAACATGTTCCTGGATCAACATCCTTGTTGATCCAGGAACAACATTCCAATCAACCAATCAGAAGTAAGATATAACTTTTTTTTGCCGGTCTTCCGTTTATAAGTGCGTGGCATAATGGGTTTTTGTCTAAAATTAAGAATGGCAAATAGTTTAAGTGCTAAAATGCAATAGTGCAATGTACAATTACAAATTAATAATGTGTTGAAAATAATCATAAGTGGAGGTGAGTAGTGCCACTGGCACAACTTAACCCAGGCCCTTTGGCACAAATCACCCCATACCCAAAAATTAGAAAAACTAGCATGATCCAGCAGTTAAGAGCTAACATCATGCTGACTGTATAGACTCATTGTGTATCCTGGTAAAGCCCTAAAACATGTGAAATGTTTTCAAACTTTTCTAGAATTGTTCAGACGCTACAATCAAAAAACCTTGATAATAGAAATTTTACTTTTAAAGGGGAAAAAAACAGTTTTTTTAGATAAAATGTGATTACCTCTCATGCCATGTGTCTCTCTTCTTTGGATGATGAGTAAAATGGATGGCTTTTTAAAATTATGTGGTCACATGTCCAATTTCTTCAATGGTTTTCCAGAAACAAGGGGTGGAACTACTCCCCCCCCCCCCCCCCCCCCCCCCCCCGGCACAAATCACCCCACTCTCCCCTATTGTTAAAAATGACTGAACTTATTAACATTAGAGCCAATTAATAAAATGTCAGTTTTAGAACAATTTAGTTTCAGAAAGTTGTGTTTCACCCATGCATTAATTTCCAGCAAACAGGCAGAAAGAGTTAAAGAGGAAGAAGTGAAATCAGACTGAGTGCTAAAATAAATCTGGACATTAACAATGATAGATCAGGCCATACTTCTGAATAATGATGGAAATATACACACTTTATAACTGCAGAAACACATTATCCCACCGGTCACAATCATAAAACACTTTTTTTTGGAAACACTTAAAAATAAATGAAAATTTAATTAAATAATTGTTGATCATTTCAAAGGGTTATTTATGACACATCATCTGGATTATTTTTTATTTATTTTTTCATATCTGGAGGGAAAAAACGTGATCAAACGGGTTAAGGGAGATTTTTATTGGCGACGCCACTAGAAAAAGCTGTTTGTCTCCCCATCGAGAAATGGCGAATAAAAGAACTGATAATAACTGATAATAAAATAACTGATTTTTATAATTAAAAATCGCTTACCTTGCAAAAGCAAAACACAGGTGAGAAAAACACCAAACATAATGTCCCACCACGGTTTCGAAAAGAAGTCTGGACTGAGAGGAAACAAAAATGTACTTTTCTCTTCCAAGTGGAAGTGAACTCCTATTTGCAGAAACCGTGGAAAACATCAATAGAAAACAGCTTGTGTCATTTTTCTAGCGATGTGATGTTCGACGCCGAGCCATCGACAAAAAACAAAACAAAAGGAAACTTGCGCCGTTTTTGCTTCGCCTTTGCCTTGCCTAACGGAAAAGTGGCTGCGTCCGAAATGGCATACTTCCCTGTTATAGTATGGAAAAAGCAGTAGTCGTCACGTCGTAACTGTGTTAACTGGGTAAAGGGGTGCGTTCGACTTGAAGCAGGGCTACAGACGGCGATCAGCGAGAGCATCCGCTTGCATTCAGGGCGGAGTTGAAAAAAAGACATGTCAAGCCGAACACGTTCAGCTCCCGTTAGTGACAGTCGTTGGTGGTGTTAGGTGTTTGCATACTGTATCACAGATTAAGTAAATAACATTTTTATTCCTCACATACACAACTATATAGAGCATATAACCACCAGTGAAATGTGAGTCAGGTCCGCTCCATGGACTGTGCCATTATTAAAGAAAACAACACAAATGAAAATACATAAATATGTAAAAATGTAATAAGTAAACAATAAAAATATAAGAATAAAATACTGTAGAATTAAATATAGAATGGAAAATAATGTGCATGAAAGTACACTCTTAAATATTAAGATACCCCACGTATAGGTCTCTGCAGGAAAGTAACAGAAGTTACCAGATCAGGGTGTTGTTACACCATGATACCTGCTTGGTTGACATCATAGTGACGTTTAGGTGGGGTTGGGTAAGGGGGATCATTTAGACTGCATGATTTAGAAACACCCAGCAGTTTGAAAACACCCACATGGTGATAAACGCCCACTTTTGCTCTGCAGAGACCTAAGTAGATACCCAGGGATGTACAAGAGGCAAATGTGCAAACAGGGTGACACTGTCAGTGTGTCAATGTGAGGTAGTGAATGAATATCTTACTAATAAAGTGAATATTAAGTAGAAGACATGAAGATGTTAAGAGGCTGTTTTTGAGTTTAGGAGCATGATGGCCTGGGAGAAGAAACTCCTCCTAAGTCTTTCGGTTTTTGCCATCAGCCTACAGAAACACTTACTGGATGGCAGCAAAGTGAGAAGATGGTTACTGGGGTGGGTGGAGTCCTTTATGATTTTAACAGCTCTGGATTTGCAGCGTTTGAGGTATATGTCCTGTAGAGAGGGGAGAGCAGACCTGGAGATGCGCTCAGCTAAACACACTACTCTCTGCAGGGCTTTTCAGTCTTGACTGAAGCTGTTCCCAAACCACACTGAGATACACTGAGTTAATACACTATTGTCAATACACTATTAAAAGAAGTAATAATATTGTTGGTATATGTAAACATGTCTAAGTCGTAACTTATTAACTTAATTTAATTTATATAATTAAATCAGAAAAAAAAATATTAAATTGTTTAAATATCAAATATTAAACTTGAACTATGCTTCCACTATTCAAGCTCGCAGATTGGTTTAAGAATAAACCGCCCATTTATCTTATATATTTTTGCTGCTACAGTAAAGTAGTTATTTTCTGTTTATTCAATAAAGTTCATTCAATAAAGAGAGTTAACAATCTAGCTTCTGAGTACTAAGTTATTAACCCAACAATTAGTGGGGTCAGTAAATCTTTTGCACTGCGCCACGCAAACATATGTGTTTGGTTGTGTTGAAAAAGGTTGGAAACCACTGCTGTAGAACATTAAACCATCAAGGCACCTGCCTAAGTTTTCGGATGCAGACTACATCGGTTGTACACTCGAAATCAGAATGAATTGTGGGTAAAAAGTAGTGGACGAATGTGGGAAATTAAGGCGTTTACTCAGAATTCGGACAGCACTACAAAATGGCTGACACCCGATATAGTGCACTATATTGTAGATAGGGAGTGGTTTTGAACACAGCATTAATTTGTGTTCTAATATGCCTACTAACCTATTATATTGTAGGGAAAAGAATATGTGAAGAAAGAAGTACATTTGAAAACCGCAGTATCATAAAACAGTAGGCGAGAAATCCCCGGATGTCCTACTGCTTCAGCCCATATTCTGCAGTGTTCATCGATTGATACTTTTCAATCCCAGGATGCCACGCGAGAGGATATGTCATCATCGAGCGTGAATGAGAGCAGCGACGAGGGTGCGTACAAAGGTGAATATTACAAACCAAAACACGGTTCCCATGTGTTAAAATCATATTTGTTGAGTTGTAAACTGTTGATTTGTTAAGCTGTAAAGACGCTAGCAATTTACGTTGCAGTATATTTGTAATTAACAGATATTACATTGATTTTTACAAACTATTTTTTTTTTTACAATATTTTTATTTTATTTTATTCAACAGGTGGATGCCATCCCCCAGCATCCCCCCTTAATGTGAGCCCTGGGTTCACTTTTCTTCCTGCTATAGGCAGCTAAATATTTGATGAACATCTGCGACTGTTTTCTGCGTCCGTTTCTTTTCGACACATCAGTGGTTGCAGTGGCAGACTGGGACAGTAAATCAGGCCGGGAATTTGACTCAACCCCAGGCCACCTCTGTTGCTGCAGTTGCCACCACCCAATTCATGTGTCCACCAGACTGCTAAACACTTTGGCTCTTTCAGTTGTTTGAATTGGGTTATACATAAAAAATAAATCTAAATCCTTACCATGTGTGGAGAATCGAAGGTATTTTTTTTGTTTTTTTTCTTTCAGTGAACCTTCCCATCCCTAGTAAATATAAATGTAATTCTGACCGACATGCTCCCTTACTGGCGAAGATGGATGGGATTTTGCAGCAATTTGCTGCTGTGGCCAGGGCTTTAATTTCTCCTTTTTATATGTTCCCTCTCTGCTCCTCCTTTGCATTTACGGCTCCATTTTTTGTGCGATTTTCTAAGATAAAGCCTGCCTTTGTGAAATAAATTGGGGCAGTGCTTCGCTGTTGTTGGGTCATGTGGTGGTGTCATTTTCGCCTGATTCGTACATTCATAAGTCCTTCAATTAATTCGCAGTTGCATACATTACACAGCGGCAGCCGGCAGGCCAGAATGACCATCAGGCCACTGGGAAATGTCCCGGTGCTCCCGATGGCCAGTCCGCCCCTGAGTGGTTGTATTAAATCACATCTTTGATATTTCAGACAATGTGAACTTCACTCGTGTAAACTAGATGAGGATGTTTGTTGAATGGAAAGTCAAGGCCGAAAGCTTGGCACAAATTTAGAGACCCCAGTGTGTCCAAGAAAAAATAATAGGACATATATTTTCTTTAAACTATACTTTAAAAATACACGATTAAGGCTTCTGGAGTTGTTTTTGTGAGAGAATTTGACTTCCACATCATTCAAGTATCCCGTGGATTCAGAGAACAGAACATTATCAGAAGAAGAAACACAGTCGGAGTGAACAGTTCTTGTGTGTCGTGTCTTCATAAATATCTTAGGATTCTTAAACTAAACAGCTAACAAGAATTACCAAAAGATATCAAATGGTGTCAGAAGTTAAAGATGGATCAGCTAAAACCACCAAACAATTTTTGAAGGAAACACTGCAGAGAACAAGCACCAAGTGAACTGATTGATGCATATGCAACTGAAAAAAAACAACAACAAAAAAACAAGGCTAAAGATTGTGAATTCCAACAGTTGACAGAATCACTGTTTTGAGACCGAATAGTCTGTGGTGTGAACAATGATCAAATAAGAGCTTGATAAGGATTGATCCATGAAATCTCACAATTATGTCTTTGATCGAGACTCTGAAACTCAGGAACTGAAACTTTAACCCTGTTAACCTGCCATGTAAAATAGGAGTCAAAAGAAAAAAAGAAAAATATTTAAGTAGAACAGTTTATTGAACCTATAAGACAAATATTGTACAAAAAGTTTGCAGACATTTTATTGTTGTTGTTGAGTATTATGTTTGATACATCAGGCATTTATGGTTCATTTAATATGACATAGTGAAAATAAGGAGCTTATTTAAAAAAAAAAAAAAAAAAAAACACCCCAGTTTTATTCTAAGACCCAAACTGAGACTGTACTTTGGTGCAGATAGCAAATGCTGATATTTAAACGACCAAAGAGTAAGAAATTTGTGTAGCTTGTAATGTAAATCCAAGGCAGCTTTAAAACAGTATAGCAGATACTTACATAAAATAATGAAAATATCAGTTTTCACTCTATATATCCCAATAATGTCTATAAGATGATATTTAGATGCTTAATTTTCTACAGTTTCGAAACAGAAAGATGAACCAATAATTGATTCTTCAAAAGCTTGATTATATTTGATACATTTGAACACAATTTGTATAAAAAGGATGTGTGGTGAGCATAAGTTGTTTAAGTGTTTATATTGTATTACTAGAAATATAAAAGTTATTGTTATGTTTAGTTTTTAAAGATCTGTAACTTTCTGACAGCGAACAAACATGTCAAGCACAAGCTTTTATACTAAAAATATACTTAAACTATCAATCAGATGACAAAAAGCTTCAAGTAGATTGTCTGCAACATATTTTTAGCACTTTTGATCATGTTGATAATTTAGAAAGCCTTAGTAATATATACATTAAACAATGGCTTTACAGGGTTAATAACTACTGAAGATAGCAGCAGCATTTTTATGGTTTGTTTCAAAACTGTTACTGACTGCTGAATAAGTTTTTATTTTTTGTCTGAAATGTGTTTACTGATAAAACAATATTTGTTTTTATTATATAGATTGTTTATTATAAATGTAAATGTTTTTTGTTGTAAAGTATTTTTGGATGCATCATGATGTTCATTGGATGTATATGCTGCATAGACTTACAGACTTGTGTAAATTAAAAAGTGCTATTGAGATGACTTTGAATGTGTCCACCAGTGTTTTTTTTTTTTTTTTTGTAATTTTTCACAAGGCACATCAAATTAGATTGTAGCTGGTCTACTAATGCAACTTTTTTTTTTTTTTTTTACCTGTAAGGATTATTTCAGTTACGCGGTTTATTTCATCAGAAGAGCTTGGACAGTATAATGAAGATGAGTCACTAATATGGATGTTATTCTGATCTGTTGCTAAAATGTATCTGTATCTGCTCAACTTTTATTACTTTGTTAAACATGAAATATGATTGGTGTCAGTGATTTAGATTTTTTAAAATTATAATTTCATTTTTAATATTATATTTCATATATTAATTTATTATTAATATTACTTTGGCTGCTCTACTGTAAGAACCACTGGTAAAAGGGTAGAGCTGTTACTGTTTTTATAGGTCAAGTCTTATTTTAGACACTAGATAGGGCCACTTGAATTTTAATTCATCTGAATTTTCAGGGCTTTTTTTTTCTGAATTGAGCAAAGGTACAGTTTGTTAGTAGTGTTGATGAAAACTTAAATGAAGAATCAATGAACATCTGTTTGATACCAAAAATATTGCAGCAGTTATAGATGTATATATAGACTACGTTTATTCTCAAGATGACTTCCAGTAATTGACAGACAAAACCAGGATGTGTGTTTCTTCTCTAAAAATAATGCTGGGTTATTTCAACCCAACTTTAGGTCAAATATGGACTAACACAACCATTGTGTTAAATTTGTACATAAAAAATTTAACCCAGAAGTTGGGTTAGTCCAAATTTGACCCACATTTGATGGTTTTATTCTGAACTCCAGGTAAAACAGAACCCAGGGTTATCTTGCTTCACATTTCACACTGTTCATCATTATAAAAGTTCAGCGAGTTACAGATGCTCAAACAAAAACTGCGTAACAGACCGGCAGATTGTGTGGCTTTAGCAGCTATGGAACCAGAGACCTGTTCTGCCTTTTATGAGGTGATAGTTGTATTTCGGGTGAAGGGTCCATAGACACTTTGGTTATGGTGGCATTAATATTAGGTCCCACTTTATATTAGGTGGCCTTAAC
Source organism: Carassius auratus (assembly GCF_003368295.1). NCBI lineage: Eukaryota > Metazoa > Chordata > Actinopteri > Cypriniformes > Cyprinidae > Carassius > Carassius auratus. Next base: position 21,660 of record NW_020525469.1, on the reverse strand, counting down.
TACTATGTACTTACATAAAAAAAATAAGTACAATGTAGTTATTGTGTTCATATTGTATTGTAAAACACTTTTGCTGCTGTTGAGGTGGGATGGGGTAAGGTTAGGGAGAGGGTTGGAGGTATGGGTAAGTTTAAGGGTGGGTTAAGTTGTGTAAAGTATGGGTCAACAGTGTAATTATAAATGTAATTACAGAAATTAAATACAGATGTAATTACATGTTGTTGTTTTTTTAAATATAAGTACAATGTAAAAACATGTATGTACACAATAAGTACATTGTACTAAATTATTAATTAAAATGTAAGTACATAGTAGTTAAGGCCACTTAATATAAAGTGGGTCCATATATTATTTATTAAATATAACAAATAGCTGTGTGTCTGATTGGCCCAAATACTACATGTTTAAAGTTAACTTAATAAAGATAACATATTTCCCTTTATGTGCACACAAATACATTACACCAAAAAATATGGATTCCCTCCACATTTGCTGTAAAATACTTGAACAGCTGTATGAGAGATGTTGTTAGCAAACTTTTACAAGTAAATGATTTTGTAAAATTTCCACCCACTGTGCAAAAAAAAAAAAATTTATAAAAAAAAAAAAACCGATAGCGGCCTTTAACCCTTTCATTAGCTGATTTTTTACCACATCTTTTGGTTTTAGTAGGTTCCCAGTGCAGTGGATGAATTATAGATCAGGTTTGGCAATACGTGAAATGGGCTGTATGACATGTTAAATGCACTGATGTTTATTACATAGGATAGTGTTTCTCAACCCTGCTCCTGGGTGCCCCCATCTCTGCACAATTTGTGTCTCCATAATCAAACCTGACTTGACTCATGAGCTCATTAGAAGAAACTCCAGAAGCTGAAATGGGTTTGTTACAAAATGTGTTTTGTGGATGCCCAGAACTAGGGTTGAAAAGCTCTGACATAGGAGATTCAAAGGTGTAAAAATAAATTGATTTTCAAGGGGGTGGTGGGTCTAAGTGTCTATGTGCCATAATCACTATACTGGAGTGAATGCAGATGTATCAGGAAGTTGGAGTATTTCTACGGAAGAGGTGGCCAACACTGTTCCTGGAGATACTTCCTGCAGAGTTTAGCTCCAACCCTGATCGAACACAGCTGAACAGGTTGTACCACTGGGCCCTGTTTGAAATTGTTTAATTTGTATGTCCATTCTGTTTATTTATTTGTGCGATTTACACAGTGTTTTAGTTTTCAAGTTTGGGCATCAGTGCCTTGCTCAAGTGCTCCTAAGTCGTGGTATTGCCGGTCCGAGAGTCGAACCCATATCCCTAGCATTAGGAGTCAAACTTTCTAAGCACTAGTCCTAGGTTAATAATAAAGAATTAACTGATTTTAGTTTTATATCATTTTGATTCACTCTGTATTATATTTCTTACATTTGAATATTATCACATGTTCAGCTGATTACATTACCCTACAATCAGCATGAATGTGGTCGTGTGTTCAAACTGTAATCTTGTTCAAATCACCTCTTCTTTTCCTATATCTTCCAAAATTAACTACTTTTATAATAAAGTCTTCCTGTGCTAGATCCCATTTCTTCTGCCACTCATTTTGAATATTTAATTTAATAATTGATTTAATTTCTCCTCTTCCTAATGGAACTTCAATCTCAATATTGTTGCCTTTTTTCCAACAGATCTGGCATTTAATTTCCTGTGATCTCTGTGTGAGCCAGTATCCAACACAATTTGACATCTATTTTCATTTCATTCTTTTTCCACCAGGGGGATGCCATCCCCCTAAATTCTAGCCTTGGGTTCAATTTTTTTCCCTGCTATAAGCTGCTAAATATTTTCTGAGCATCTGTGACAGATCAGTGGTTCTCTTAAATCACTCTTGGATATTTCAGACCATGTGAACTTCACTCAGGTAAACTAGATGAGGATGTTTGTTGAATGGAAAGTCAAGGCTGAAAGCTTGGCACAAACTTAAAGTTCATATTCCAGCTTAGAGACCCCAGTGAGTCCATGTATAGAAAAATAATGTAGATTTTCTTTAAAGTACACTATTAAGGCTTCTGGAGATGTTTTTGTGAGAGAATTTTACTTCCACATCTGAAAACCGGCAAAACTGAAACTGATGTAATGAAAGGGAGAGCGGTCCATAGTGTGATGTGTGCTGCTTCTTAACACTTGGTGGTTTCTGGATTTCAAGTATCTTGTGGATTCAGAAAACAGAACATTATCAGAAAGTGTAGAAATTTGTGCTCTTTCAAGTCTGAGTTCAAAACGTGGGGGTAACCGTTAACTTCTTTTATTTTATTTTTTATTTTGGCAGATGCAAAGCTAAGCAAAGGCACATAGTTCTCTTTCATAATAGTCAAATCTCTTTATTATACACATTATTTAAAATTTGAACAGCTCAATATAAACACTGAAACATTTGTGTCCTTCATGTCCAGTTCTTAACAATGTAACAGGCTTTTATGAGGAGTTTGGCAAATGACAGTATTTTATATCTGATATAAGAACTGAAGTCCATAAATCCTATCAAGAGTGTTAACATTTACATGGAGCATAAAATAATAGACAAATTCACAAGAGGACAGGAGTTCTTAAACGAACGGGCAAATCATCTCCATCACACAGTGATATTATATTTTATAAACACATAACAATCACACAAGCCATTCATGAATGGAACTGAGAGAGACAGATGGGAAAACAAAATCCTCACATGAAGGAGACTAAGAGAGTAAGACCAAGATCTAAGCAGCACATTAAGAAATCTCAATACACCGTTTCAGGCAAGATTAAAATTTGTGATCCTTTTTAGCATTTTTCAAACATGTATATTTCACAGGCTAATCTGCCTCATGAGTGATGTGTTTTTAGCATGATAAGGGATCGGATTAAACCCAGGTTAGCATTCTCATTTGCATATTTAAAGGTGTCATTGTCATTGATTGGATGAACACACCATGTGATTTGTGTACTTAACGGATCTAACATTGCACATCATCAAGTTTTTCCTTAGAGGATTTTGTCCCCCCTCTCAAACGCAGTAACGACTGTTAATACAGTACACTGTGATTCCATAATTATCCTATAGTATGTGAAGTGCACTTGAGTCTTTCAGTACTTGGCCTTGTCTGATTATATGCAAGGAGTCAAATACATTTCCTTGACATAATAGCCATCTTGGCGAGGTATTGATGTAAAAAGTCACGTTAAGGGGATAACTGACATGTTAAGGACATCAGTGCAAATAGCATTATGGTGCAAATCACAAGAAACAGAAATCATTCACTGCTCTTGGTCACAATAGCTGAATACTGAAAACCTCAAGCACTGTTCTGCACTGTTCTTCTGCTGCTAATGTGCTGCTTTGTTTTTTTACTTTATTGCTGGTTTCCTGCTTAACTGCCTTTTAAGAAGCAGTGTTTATGTAACTGAAAATATACGTGGACTACTGTTTGGGTGAGTTTGATTCTTATTTCCTCATTTCCCATCATCTCTCCACTGGACCATTCAATGGAAGTATATAAAAAAAAATTATGTTACACTGGTGCTTCAGTGGCAGTCTCAGTCCGTTTATAGGACGAGCCAATAGTAGCAGTTTCAGTCTGTTTAACGGTTGAGTATCTCATAGTATTCGTCTGGAAAAAAATAATAATAAATAATAGAAGTTAAGAGATGGAATGAACAGGACTGATGATTTAGTTACACACACAAAACATATTTAAAGATTAGATTTGTGTTATTGAGGAGTTTAGGTTTATATTACCTGATCATTATTTGGCTCTGCCCCCCTTCCTGTTTGAACAATAATGACAAACTCATTTACATATGAAGACAACTTTTGGTGAATTAGAATCAAAATACATATTTTCATATCTTGCACACAAAATGGCTCTATTATTTCATCTTGTTCAGTGATCTGTATGTATTACTCACCTTTCTTTTGCTCAAGACAGTACATTACACCAGCAGCTGCAGCCACGAGCAGAATAACTACAGCAGCACATATTCCTGCTACAACAGCTAGAGACAGACCTGAACCTGTAATGATAAAGAGAGACAGTCATATCAGTTTAACTTGATGTTTCTGTCTGATATTTACACCCTTCTGCTTTCTTCATCAGTTGTGTGGTATGGATTTAATTGACAAATGTTGGTTTCTGAGTTACAGGAACTAAAACAACATCAAAGCACTCAACAGGAAACATCAGTGATTACAGGAAACTTTCTGCATTTAGTCCATTGTGCAGGTTAATACAACCCTCTACAGACACATTGAGATTTTTTTTCCATTTTCTCACTGTTTTTTTAAAACCCCGGAAGCTGAAAAATTCCAAAGGATACAATATAATTTACATGTAGCACATCAGTTCTCTCTCTCTCTCTCTCTCTGCGTGTGTGAGACAAAGCAACATCAAGTTGTGCACCTTAACACTAGAGTTTACAGTACGTCAAATACAGCTGCGTTGCACATCCAGATGAACTGTAAAACAGCACAGAACACTTGGTGAAGACTGAAACTGTGAAGTGCTCAGTCAGAGTTTGTTCGGCGAGTGAAAATATATCTGAGCTAAACTTATACTTAGCCTGAAACTCACACACTGGTGAGAACAATCTGAGAATTTATTAGCCATTGACTAATATTAGACATCATTTAGTCGCCCAGAGTGAAGATTTAGTCACATATGCGAGTGATTTACTTGCAATGTAGAGGGTTGTAATACAATCTATTGAAATGTTACTCAAAACAGTTCTCAATGAAAGATTTCATTTGATTTAATTTGCACTGAATGACACTCACCAGTGACAGTAAGACTGAAACTCCTGCTCCTCCTAATACTGAAGCTGCTGATGCTGATGTTGATCTGTAGTTTATATTCTCCAGAGTCTGTGATTCTGGTGTTTGTGATGGTCAGAGATCCAGTCTGATGATCCAGCTTCAGTCTGTCTCTGAATCTCTCATCAGAGTCCTCACACTGAACATCTGTGCAGGTCTTACTGGGTTCTTCACTGATTTCAGCGATGAGGACGTCATTAAAAAGAAACGTGATCAAATAATTTGTGTTTTTCATGACACCAGGATCTAAAGTGACAGATTCTCCCTCCTTCACTGTCTTTATTTCTTCTCGATCAGCGACAGGAGCATCTGAAACACAAACCAACAGATGATGGAGGAACATTTTGCTGAGAACAACAAACTACACAAGAGAGAGCCATGTAATAATTATGGTAAAAATTAGGGCTGGGCGATATATCTAATGATATGATCATGTGCATCTAATCAGTAAAGTTGCTTCCGTGATCACCGCTAAAATCGCCGTCATCTGCTTATAATTGGAGTGGCATTTAATAGACAGAGCCGTAGATCGCTGACAAGCCACGCCATATCGCGCTCATTATCGCAGATGAATCGCCTTCGATAATGAACGCGATATGGCGTGGCTTGTCAGCGATCTACGGCTCTGTCTATCAGAGGTGGGACTTTCAAGTCACAAGCAAGTCTTCAAGTCATATTCAAGTAGGGCTGGGCGATATATCTAACGATATGATCATGCGCATCTAATCAGTAAAGCTGCTTCCGTGATCACCGCTAAAGTCGCCATCACCTGCTTATAATTGGAGTGGCATTTAATAGACAGCAGAGGTGGGACTTTCAAGTCACAAGCAAGTCTTCAAGTCATATCCAAGTCCTCAAAGGGTTAAAGTTAATCAGATCATTAAGTGACTAATTAAATGATGATTGTACATTAGTGATGAACTTCTGCTGTTAACAATCAACATCACTGAAGTAAAGCGAAACACAAGAACTACAACTGAATTTAGCCACAGCCTTCAACTGAAAAAAAAAAAAAGTAAAAGAAAAAAAAAAACACTATGTCACCATAATTGTGGTCAAGGTTTGCTTTAGGTAGTCTCTTGACCCTTTTACTAATTCAAAGAAATTTGATTCAAAACAATTTCAATATTGTTTTCACTACAAACATGTATGCATTGCTGAGTTCAACCTTGTAATGACAGATAATCTTATGCTTTTTCTGTTTATAACTCATGGTGATTTGGACATCATGAGATAGTCTTCTTTGGATTGTTGACTGACATTCATCTTTTACCAGAGTTGGGGCTTTCAAGTCACAAGCAAGTCTTCAAGTCATATCCCAAGTACTCAAAGGGTTAAAGTTAATGAGATAATTAAGTGACTAATTAAATGATGATTGTGCATTAATGATGAACACCTGCTGTTCTTGAGAATTACAGAGGATCAGATGTTGATGTTTTATTGGTTAAAGTGATGCAACCATAATGGAGATCAGCGTGTGCTTTAGTGGGGCTCTTGACCCTTGACTGTCATGTTAGATCTCTTTATGTAGCATTGCATGAGGTGCTGTAAGGCAGAGAGAAGAAATTAATCTGTATGTGATAGGTGGTCAGATTACAATCAAATGAACATTAGCTCTATTTAAATTAAGCATAATCAACCCAGTAAATCAACACTATGGGGAAAAAAAAATAAAGTGAATTTTAAATCTACTAAGTGCATACAATATTTGAAAAACTATACTCTGTAGACACACACAGACATCAAGAACCAGCATATGACTCTCAACAGTGGTGACAATCAACAAAATGTTGCATGCTGGGTAAAACCTTAGTAAAAACTCCCGTCATGCACTGCAGTATGAAAAATTGTCACCACTGTTGAGGATCGTGTGATAAGTGTGTTTGTCTAAAAACCTGAACTGATTGTCTCCTTTTGTGTCTTTCAACAATGAAGCATTGTGATTTTTTTTTTTTTTTACTTCAGTTCAGTAATAGCTGAGTGTCAGTCTACTATCCAAAGATAAACACAATTTCATGATGTTCAGTCATCATGAGTTATAAGCAAAAAAAGCATGAAAGCATAAGATAAGATGTTACTGCAAGGTTTGATACAGCAATGCATACATGTTTGTTGCGAAAACAATATTGCAATTGTTTTGAATCAAATTGGTTTAAATTAGTAAAAGTGTCAAGACACTACTTAAAGCAAACCCTGACCACAATTATGGTGACATAGGGGTTTTTTTTTTTCTTTTACTTTTTTTTCAGTTGAAGTGATGTGGCTAAATTCAGTTGTAGTTCTTGTGTTTCTCTTTACTTCAGTGATGTTGATTGTTAACAGCAGATGTTCATCACTAATGCACAATCATCATTTAATTAGTCACTTAATTATCTCTTTAGCTTTAACCCTTTGAGGACTTGAATATGACTTGAAGACTTGCTTGTGACTTGAAAGTCCCACCTCTGATAGACAGAGCCATAGATCGCTGAGGAGCCACGCCATATCGCGTTCATTATCGAAGGCGATTCATCTGCGATAATGAACGCGATATGGCGTGGCTTGTCAGCGATCTACGGCTCTGTCTATTAAATGCCACTCCAATTATAAGCAGGTGATGGAGATTTTAGCGGTGATCACGGAAGCAGCTTTACTGATTAGATGCGCATGATCATATCGCTCGATATATCGCCCAGCCCTACTTTCAAGTCACAAGCAAGTCTTCAAGTCATATCCCAAGTCCTCAAAGGGTTAAAGTTAATGAGATAATTAAGTGGCTAATTAAATGATGATTGTACATTAGTGATGAACATCTGCTGTTAACAATCAACATCACTGAAGTAAAGAGAAACACAAGAACTACAACTGAATTTAGCCACAGCCTTCAACTAAAAAAAAAAAAAAAAAAAAAAAAACCCTATGCCACCATAATTGTGGTCAGGGTTTGCTTTAGGTAGTCTCTTGACCCTTTTACTAATTCAAAGCAATTTGATTCAAAACAACTTCAACATTGTTTTTGCAACAAACATGTATGGATTGCTGAATCAAACCTTGTAGTGACAGATGATCTTATGCTTTTTCTGCTTATAACTCATGTTGACTTGGACATCATGAGATAGTCTTCTTTGGATTGTTGACTGACATTCAGCTTTTACCAGAGTTGGGACTTTCAAGTCACAAGCAAGTCTTCAAGTCATATCCCAAGTCCTCAAAGGGTTAAAGTTAATGAGATAATTAAGTGACTAATTAAATGATGATTGTGCATTAATGATGAACACCTGTTGTTCTTGAGAATTACAGAGGATCAGATGTTGATGTTTTATTGGTTAAAGTGATGCAACCATAATGGAGATCAGCGTTTGCTTTAGTGGCGCTCTTGACCCTTGACTGTCATGTTAGATCTCTTTATGTAGCATTGCATGTGGTGCTGTAAAGCAGCGAGAAGAAATTAATCTGTATGTGATAGGTGGTCAGATTACAATCAAGTTAACATTAGCTCTATTTAAGTTTAGCATAATCAACCCAGTAAAACTACACTATGGAAAAAAAAAATTAAAGTAAGTGAATTTTACATACAAGTGCATACAATATTTGAAAAACTATACTCTGTAGACACACACAGACATCAAGAACCAGCATATGACTCTCAACAGTGGTGACAATCAACAAAATGTTGCATGCTGGGTAAAACCTTAGTAAAAACTCCCATCATGCACTGCAGTATGAAAAATTGTCACCACTGTTGAGGATCGTGTGATAAGTGTGTTTGTCTAAAACCTGAACTGATTGTCTCCTTTTGTGTCTTTCAACATTGAAGCATTGTGATTTTTTTTTTTTTACTTCAGTTCAGTAATAGCTGAGTGTCAGTCTACTATCCAAAGATAAACACCATTTCATGATGTTCAGTCATCATGAGTTATAATCAGAAAACACATAAGATCATCTGTTACTGCAAGGTTCGACTCAGCAATGCATACATGTTTGTTGCGAAAACAATATTGCAATTGTTTTGAATCAAATTGGTTTGAATTAGTAAAAGGGTCAAGACTACTTAAAGCAAACCTTGACCACAATTATGGTGACATAGTGTTTGTTTTTTTTCGTTTACTTTTTTTTCAGTTGAAGGCTGTGGCTAAATTCAGTTGTAGTTCTTGTGTTTCTCTTTACTTCAGTGATGTTGATTGTTAACAGCAGATGTTCATCACTAATGCACAATCATCATTTAATTAGTCACTTAATTATCTCTTTAGCTTTAACCCTTTGAGGACTTGAATATGACTTGAAGACTTGCTTGTGACTTGAAAGTCCCACCTCTGATAGACGGAGCCGTAGATCGCTGACAAGCCACGCCATATCGCGTTCATTATCGAAGGCGATTCATCTGCGATAATGAACGCGATATGGCGTGGCTTGTCAGCGATCTACGGCTCTGTCTATTAAATTCCACTCCAATTATAAGCAGGTGATGGAGATTTTAGCGGTGATCACGGAAGCAGCTTTACTGATTAGATGCGCATGATCATATCGTTAGATATATCGCCCAGCCCTATATTCAAGTCCTCAAAGGGTTAAAGCTAAAGAGATAATTAAGTGACTAATTAAATGATGATTGTGTATTAGTGATGAACATCTGCTGTTAACAATCAACATCACTGAAGTAAAGAGAAACACAAGAACTACAACTGAATTTAGCCACAGCCTTCAACTGAAAAAAACACTATGTCACCATAATTGTGGTCAAGGTTTGCTTTAAGTAGTGTCTGGACCCTTTTACTAATTCAAAGCAATTTGATTCAAAACAATTTCAATATTGTTTTTTGCAACAAACATGTATGCATTGCTGAATCAAACCTTGCAGTAACAGATGATCTTATGCTTTTTCTGCTTATAACTCATGATGACTGAACATCATGAAATTGTGTTTATCTTTGGATAGTAGACTGACACTCAGCTATTACTGAACTGAAGTAAAAAAAAAAAAAATCACAATGCTTCAATGTTGAAAGACACAAAAGGAGACAATCAGTTCAGGTTTTTAGACAAACACACTTATCACACGATCCTCAACAGTGGTGACAATTTTTCATACTGCAGTGCATGATGGGAGTTTTTACTAAGGTTTTACCCAGCATGCAACATTTTGTTGATTGTCACCACTGTTGAGAGTCATATGCTGGTTCTTGATCTCTGTGTTTGTCTACAGAGTATAGTTTTTCAAATTTTGTGTGCACTTAGTAGATTTAAAATTCACTTTATTTTTTTCCCCATAGTGTAGTTTTACTGGGTTGATTATGCTTAATTTAAATAGAGCTAATGTTAATTTGATTGTAATCTGACCACCTATCACATACAGATTAATTTCTTCTCTCTGCTTTACGGCACCTCATGCAATGCTACATAAAGAGATCTAACATGACAGTCAAGGGTCAAGAGCCCCACTAAAGCAAACACTGATCTCCATTATGGTTGCATCACTTTAACCAATAAAACATCAACATCTGATCCTCTGTAATTCTCAAGAACAGCAGGTGTTCATCATTAATGCACAATCATCATTTAATTAGTCACTTAATTATCTCATTAACTTTAACCCTTTGAGGACTTGGGATATGACTTGAAGACTTGCTTGTGACTTGAAAGCCCCAACTCTGGTAAAAGATGAATGTCAGTCAACAATCCAAAGAAGACTATCTCATGATGTCCAAGTCAACATGAGTTATAAGCAGAAAAAGCATAAGATCATCTGTCACTACAAGGTTTGATTCAGCAATGCATACATGTCTGTTGTGAAAACAATATTGAAATTGTTTTGAATCAAATTGCTTTGAATTAATAAAAGGGTCAAGACACTACTTAAAGCAAACCTTGACCACAATTATGGTGACTTTTTTTTATTTTTTTGCAGTTGAAGGCTGTGGCTAAATTCAGTTGTAGTTCTTGTGTTTCTCTTTACTTCAGTGATGTTGATTGTTAACAGCAAAAGTTCATCACTAATGTACAATCATCATTTAATTAGTCACTTAATTATCTCATTAACTTTAACCCTTTGAGGACTTGGATATGACTCGAAGACTTGCTTGTAACTTGAAAGTCCCACCTCTGCTGTCTATTAAATGCCACTCCAATCAGGGCCGTGCACAGACCTTTTGAGGGGCATGTGCTGAAACTGAAAAAGGGCACCCCCTCCCTTTTTTATATCAATTATATATATTCTCTTTTTTAGCTATTCTGTTTGGTTATATAAGTTAATTTGTATTATTTGGTTAACATGATTATGAATGACATTGAGAAGAGGGGAAGGTGAGCAATGAGTCAAGTATTTTTGACAAACTTTTATGAAATATAATTTAATTAATTATGTCCAACTCAATTCCAGATTATAAGAAACTATAGCCATACCGTTACTATAACATATCCAACATGTATCCGCCTTCCTGGCAAAAATTTGATACTGTGGTGGACCAGGGATGTTGGTCTCTTGAAGGTCTCTTATTCACTACACTTTCCTTAAAATAAGCCAGCAATGAAAAAATAAATAAAAATAGTGTGAAAAGTACAGTTGCAGTGAAAAGCATTTCTGAAGGATCATGTGACACTGAAGAGTACTGAACTGGAGTAATGATGCTGAAAATTCAGCTTTGATCACAAAAATAAATTACATTTTTAAATATATTCAAAAATATAAATATAATATAAAAAAATTGTAAAAAATATTACACAATATTACTGTGTTTGCTGTATTTTGGATCAAATAAATGAAGCCTTGGAATGAATCATGAATTACATTCTGCATGATTAAATATAAAGATTTCACAGTGATCTTCTGTAATTTTATTTTAGTTACTACTACATTACTGCAGTAAAACCATGTTTTACTACATTTTATACATGTGAGGACGAGCGGAGAGTATACCATAACATGATTAGCCTAAATGTTAATAAATTAAGTGTATCAGCAATCATAAATCAAATAAGAAATTTCTTAGAAATATGTTGTCTAGGTGACAAGGATCACTCGTCGCTTTGTGTAAGTTCCAGTACGAAACAGCGCGGGGGCGCACCTGTTATGATTTTCCGATGGTAAAAACAAATTATATTTTGTTGTATTACTTATCAATATACAGTTTTTGACCAGCGAATGTGTGCAAATGTGATTTTTTTTTGTCCGTCATTAAAACGGCGACGTCGCCTGCCGCTGCCGGCATCACATTACATTTTCATCTACAGGTTACAAACTAGTTTTTTTAGCTATATAGACGGAGCGCTCAGTTTTTCCTGTGGTAAAATGCATTTGGCCAAAATCGCATTTTATAAAAGATGAAATGCTACTATCTGCACAGTCTATTTAAGTGTTGGCTATGTATTGGCTATGACTAGATGGCAAATGTTAGCCCTCTCTCTCAGGCGACTTCCCACCATAGACAGTAAAAGAATGTTTACCCACATGTCTCAGTCAGTCAGTCAGACATCAAATAAATAAAATATGAGCCTTTATAGACATTGTGTTTAGTAGTACTTATTCAAACAACAAGACATTTATTTACCCTTCGCAAAACTTTGTTCAGCTCAGTTGTTGTCTACTGTACTGCGTGTTGATTCAATGAATATAGAGGGGGCGGGGTTATCAGCTTAATGACAGCTTGAGGAACAAATAAGATTTACACAAGCTCGTTTTAAGAACTTTCATTTGCTAAATATTTGTAAAACAGACAGACAGACGTAAAGGGTGACCAATAGCATTGATAAAAATAAATAAAAAAAAAACACCAAAAAAAAGGGCACTTCGGAGTGTAAGGGCAAAAAGGGCATGTGCTCTGCACAGGTTGAGCCCTACCTGTGCACGTGCCTGACTCCAATTATGTGATGGCGATTTTAGCGGTGATCATGGAAGCAGCTTTACTGATTAGATGCGCATGATCATATCGTTAGATATATCGCCCAGCCCTAGTAAAAATAATTACGGTAAACTTAATTCACACAGAAGATCACTTTATATTATGAAAAGAGTTTTATTTAACTGACGAAAAGAACCGGCTTTTCAGTTTCGGTCAAATATTGTGCTGTAAACACCAATAACAGTTTTAAGTTGCCAGTGTTGACAAGTGACCACTGATGATCCATGACTAGTTGCACATCAAGTGGTTATTTTCCTCTACATTGTACAACTGTTGATATCCCTCACATAATTCATTCACATTTTTTGTTGCTAAGCTGTTAAGTGTCACCGCTATAATAAACACATTTGATTTTAAACGTATGTTGCCTGCTTTTAAATGTTAAATGACTCACCATGAACAGAAACACTGAAGGTCTTTTCACTCCTGCGGCTGTTGATATCTAGTGTATATTCTCCAGAGACTGTAGTGTTGATGTTCATGATGGTCAGAGATCCAGTCACATGATCCAGCTTCAGTCTGTCTCTGAATCTCTCAGGACACTTAGCATCTTCACAGATCTTACTCTGATCTCCAGAGATCCGAGCGATGCGAATGCCATTAAAAAACCAATTTATTCTGTCTTGATTTGTTTTGATGCCAGTGTGTAGCGTGACTGAATCTCCCTCCATCACTGACACTTTCTCTGAATCAACACCAGATGAACCTGAAGAAGAAACGAGCAAATGATTATAAATCATGTCTGGGACAAAATTATACAACAGGAAAGTGCTGTGAAAATGTTCATCTACAGATCATAAAGATTGAGAGAAATATGTCTGGATTTATAATGTAACGCATGCAAACAAACATGAAGAACATCACTGAATCACATCCACTCTTCAGATAAACAGACTTTCAGATGTTCATAGACCACTGATGATATTCATTTAAAGAGATTGGAAAATAACCCTAATGTTATTTATAACTCTATTACGACTCAAAACCATTTCATTTATTAATTCAAAATAAGACAAAATACACTTTGTCTGTCCAAGTATTAAAGATAACAGCGTCTTTGATTTTGCACACATTTAACAGACCTCACCTGTTCATATCAATAATAAAGACTATTTCTGAGATATACTGAATTAGATTTTAATGTTCTTTCAGACATATTTATGTATTACTATCAATCTGTGTGAAAGAACATTCAGATCCAGTCGAGACTGTTTTTATGTCTGTGAAACCCTGTCAAAACCTATGTTTGGGACTATTTTTCCCAAATCAAAACTGGTAATGGAGTTAAATAAAAGATTACTTGAAACTGCACAGACTATATACTTTCATTCAAAGCAGATGTTTTAGCGCATTTCTTGCAAATATGGGTAAAACAATAACCTTATAAGGGTCTCAATTAAATATGTGCAGTTTCACATGTTTAGTGCAAATGGGCTCACAACAAGAGTAGTTTATTTCCTGTTTACATTATGAGAAGATGAAGACTGCATCACAGCTCAGCATCAGTATGTTAACAAAGATATGACAAAGATCTTAAGGTCTACATTATCTTAAAGGTGTCTAGTATTATATCACAAATAGGGACCGGTGGGATAACCTTGTTTTACAAGGCGACGCCACAAGAAAAGAAAAAGGTTTGTCGCCACACGCAGAAATGGCGAATACAACACCAATGCGTCAAAATTCAAACATATCTCACCTTGCAACAGCAAAACACACGTGAGAAAAACACCAAACATAATTTCCCACCACCTTTTCGAAAATAAGTGTAGATTGCGCGGAAACAGAAATTTACTTTTCTGTTCCTAGACAGAAGTGAAAGGGAACTCCCATTTGCAAAACCCGTGAAAAACATAAAAACAAAAACACTTGTGTAATTTTTGCAAGCGATGTGATGTTCGACGCCGAACCACCGAGACGTGTGTAAAAAAAAAAAAAACAACAACAAGAAAGAAACTTGTCTATGGTTTTTCCTTCGCCTCGCCCTACTGGAAACCAATGTCCGCCATTGCAGTCTGGTGAACGTGTTCTTCTTTTTTGTCGTCTGTCGGGTTTAATGCATTACCGCCACCTTCTGGACTGGAGATTGGGTATTAAAATGACATCCAAGGAGCCAAAATTAATAAATTGTGTTTTCTCCCAGATGTTTTCACTAATACATGTTCAAGTGTCATGCTTTGTTCATCCATCTGTGCCTTTCATTCTGCCCTATCTTCTTTATATTTTTTGCAGTCTAGCAGTATTTTCTTCACTGTCTCTTGCACATTATAATAAGTGCATAATCCAGTGGGATGTTTTCCTATTCTATGCAATGTTGTATTTAAACCAGTGTGACCCATTCTAAGACAGAGACTAACATCTTCTCCCTAGGGCTTCTGCCCTTCCTCATGCTTGTGACTACTTGATTTTGTATGCTGTATAGATGACGTCCTGTATCCGCTGTGTCCAAATATTCTTGCCATATATTAAGAGAATGTTGCTTTATGATGGTTTTGACCTCTGCTCTACTTATTGGTACTTGTACATCTACTGTTTCATGCTTTATAGAATTTTTTGCTAGCATATCCACAACTTCATTTCCTTCCACCAACACATGAGCAGGAACCCAAAATGAAAGGAGACAACCATTCCCTTATTATGAAGTGTGAGAAGCAAGTGACGCTCTCCCAGATTGAATGCTTAATAATGCTGATAAACTGTCTGAGGTTATAATAATACATTGACTCTGATGATTTTTTTCCACCCACTCTAATGCCAGTAGAATTGCTATCAACTCCAAACTGTAAACTAACAGATTATCTGTAGTCCTCTTTTTGACTACTACTTCATACCGAGGAATAAAAAATGCTGCACCAGTACGGCCTGTTTCCGGCTGCTTTGATCCATCCGTAAATATGAATAATTCCTCTTGATACTTCTCTACATAGCTGTGTATGAGCGGATGATAGTTACATCTTTATTCTTTTATCTCAGATACAAACATTTTGCTGTATTTCTAGCTGCTGTGTGTTCAGCTCTCAGGCCAGAAATCCAGCTCGTGTGTTCCCATCTGTCTTTGTGTTGAATTATTATAACTTCCTATCAAATTCATTTGTCTAGCCCATAGGCTATATTTCATTAGTGCACTTTGATTATTTCCCACTTAAATTTATTTTCCTAAAATATATATTTATATAATACTGGACTATATTTAGTGTTTAAAAATAATTTAAAATGTCTTCTGCCCATTGTAATGCAACCATTATTGCAACTAATAACTGGTTTTTCGTAATATGCACACACTGTATTAACAGATATTACATTGATTTTTACCAAGGGGATGACTTTTGTAATTTTTTTTCGAACCAGGGGGATGCCATTTATTTTCCTGCTATAAGCTGCTTAATATTTGCAGAGCATCTGACAAATGAGTGGTTCTCTTAAATCACTCTTGGATATTTCAGACCATGTGAACTTCACTCAGGTAAACTAGATGAAGATGTTTGTTGAATGGAAAGTCAAGGCTGAAAGCTTGGCACAAACTTAAAGTTCATATTCCAGCTAAGAGACCCCAGTGAGTCCATGTATAGAAAAATAATGTAGATTTTCTTTAAAGTACACTATTAAGGCTTCTGGAGATGTTTGTGTGAGAGAATTTTACTTCCACATCTGAAAACCGCCAAAACTGGAACTGATGTAATGAAAGGGAGAGCGGTCCATAGTGTGATGTGTGCTGGATCAGATGGTATATTTGGGACAACTTGCCTGTATGCTGTCAAATTTGTCATATATCAATGGCTTACAGGTAGTCGAGACCTAAATAAAGGCAACTTGTAATTGAATTATTATTATTATTATTTTTTTTATTTAAATGTTTTTAGTACTCAGATGTATTTATACTATTACTATGTATTTGTCTGCTGGCCTGGAGAGGTGCATGCTCTCACATTTCCTACACATAATGAAACAAAAACATGTTCATATCTCTCTCTCCATAGCGTTGAAATATTTTCCATCTTGTTATATCAGCTGTACACATAATGCAGGGCAACACTCCTGCTATAGGCCTTGAAGAAACACCTGAATCTATACAGATAAAGTCAGATGGTTATTAATACTAAAGATCAAATTATAATCGGCTTTACTTATATTTTTGACTAACAAAGTATTTTTCTACTTTCGTAAAAACTTTTTAAGATATGACTACTTTATGCTTTTTGTTTTTCTGTTCTTACATTAGACACAGTGTGAAAATTGTGACTGCTTGTGAAGGCGACTGTGATGATCTGAGGTATATGTAAGAAGACTACATTTCTCACAGATGATCTTGAATGAACATCAAACATACTTTAATTACAGCATACAGTGCTTTCAGACCCTCACTTAGACCCTTCTTGTGAATATTAGCCATTTTAAAAGCTGGAAGATTCATTTATTTTACCGCTATAGGACTCTAATGTTACTAATTCTATAAAATCATCGATGCTATATAGCTATAACATAAAAACAGTAAACAGTGGAATGAAAGGGTTGAAGCCCACTGAGGTTTTTTTTTTTTTTTTGCTCAGTGGGTGGAAATTTCACACCATCCTTTACTTAAAACAGATGAGAGTTACCCAACAACACGTCTCATTATACAGCTAGTATTCGATTATTTTACAATAAAATGTGGGTGGGGAAAAATATTGTTGGGTAATATAATCAAATACTGTGTGCACACAAAGCGAACTGTTATACCTTTATTAAGCAAACCACATACAGTGACATTTGAAAAAAAAAAAATCTTCTAAATCAGTTAAATTCTAAATTTTAAACAAAAAAACAAAGTCATTCGTACGATCAATCTGTAGCTATTGTTTCTCTAAAAGTGAATCATGTAATTGTTAGATTAAAAGGTCTTAAAATGCTCATAATTGCAGGACAGGAAGAGACTCTTCACCTATAAACTAAACGCAGATGCAGTGAATAAACTCTCTCATCTACAAGATGTTTGTCCAACAACAAGCCAACCGCAGCAGTTTTCAGTTTGACTCAGAAGCTGAACCTCTGTGAAGCTGGTACTCTTTAACATTCGTTCCACACGCAGCAATCGAAAATGTGATAAATATGTACAACCATTTTATAATTACAATTACAAGGCTCATTTTTTTTCTATGAAATATAGTTAATCTAATACTCAACATTATTCTTCTACTTTTAGACATTTAACAGTCTGAGAACTATCTTTTAAAAATATGTGCATGTTTAACTGATAAAAAAATACATTAATTCCATGCATTAAATACAGTTAAAATGAAATTAAAAACAGTCTTAATAAGGGCCAGAAGAACTATAACAATATACAATATGCAAATCCAGCGTAAGAACTAGGAGGGTCAAACTCAGTCGTGGGTGGATGCACTTATACTGTAGCTTGAGGGTTTTAGTGAATACTTTTATTTGTTCAGACACTGCACAACTGAAATGTCTCACATGTTCGTTTTGTTCTGTTTCTGCTGGCGGAGTACGATTGGTAAGTTATAAAATCATTTCCATTGTTTCATTGCTTTTCATTTCAGAATAATTAAGCTGCTGCAGTTCAAAATTGAGTTTTTTCTTTTGCTGCTCTCTGCATCAGATGAGTAATTATTGTGAGCTCTACTAACTTAGAACAATTTCAGCAGGTCATAAAAGTAATTAAAAAAACATTTCTTCAGTTAATGTAAATGGGTGTGCTCTGCATGGAGGCTCAGAAACACATAACTTTAAATACTGCTTTTAAATAACGGGCTTTTTTTATATTTAATCATTGTCTCCTTTCATCCTGACGATGTCATTTTACACTGAGTTAGCTCCAGATAATTTTAAAACAAATTAAATACCAAATGATTGGTTCACATGACATTTTAATTTGTCTCTCTGCTTCAGTTCACATGTCAATAGCAGCTGTTTTCAGGCTTTATAAAACAAACTTAATCTGTAATAAAACCTCTTCATGTTCTTCAGGTGTGTTTGGAGAGTCAGTGTCAGTGATGGAGGGAGATTCTGTCACTCTAAACACTGATGTTACTGAACAATATAAACATGATGACATAATCTGGTATTTTGGACCAAAAATGGGTCTTGTAGCTAAAATCTTCTCTACATCTGATGTTCCTGATGAGAGATTCAGAGACAGACTGAAGCTGGATGAGACGACTGGATCTCTGATCATCACAAACATCACAACTCAACACGCTGGAGTCTATAAAGTAGAGACAGATGGAGAGAAATATTCATCAAAAACATTTAATGTTTCTGTCTACGGTGAGTAGAACCACTGTCCTGATCTTCTCATATTCTTATTTTAGATTTACATAATCAAATGACACACTAAAAACAGAACTGAAAATAATAGTGTTGCTTTATTCAGATTTTTGTGTATTCTCATGTTTCCAGCTCGTCTGCCTCTTCCTAACATAACCAGAGACTGTTCTTCGTCCTCATCTTCATCATCATCATCTTCATCGGCGCAGAATTGTTCATTGTTGTGTTCAGTGGTGAATGTGGGTGATGTGACTCTCTCCTGGTACAAAGGAAACAGTTTATTGTCCAGCATCAGTGTGTCTGATCTCAGCATCAGTCTCTCTCTACCTCTGGAGGTGGAATATCAGGAGAAAAACAGCTACAGCTGTGTGATCAACAATCCCATCACAAACCAGACCACACATCTGGACATCAGCAAACTCTGTCACACATGTGAAGGTACGTCTGCAGTTTATTCCCTGAGTTGATCTCTGTCTTCTGTTGTAGATAACACTGACATGAATGATATTGTTACAGACTCTGTGTCTCTGATAGTGTTGGTCTCTGTTTCTGCTGCTGCTGGATCTCTGTTGATGTTTGCTGCAGTCGGGCTCTTCTTCATCTACAGGAAATACAGGAAAAGGGATCAAGAAGGCAAGTGTTACCTACTGCTTTTAATAAGTATTATAACAAATGCTAATAAATATGTATTGATAATTATCATATTCACAATTTAAATGTCAATTATTCCATTCCATTATTCCATGCTTTTTTGCAATTTCTGTAGATTCAACTCATGGTTGTCTATATCTATGTGACACTGAACACAGCTCTTTACTCATCTCAATGTGTGTGTGTGTGTGTGTGTGTGGAACAGTTCAAATTTAAGTTGTTAATGCTTTTTTAAGAAGTTGCACTTCTAAATATTTAAATGCATACATTAATGTTTTAATTTTGACAGCCTTAATATTAACACCACATACTGTAAGTTCTGAAGAAATGAATCCAGCTAAGATTGAGTTTAGTTGTTTTAATGCATCTGTTGGTGTTGCTCTTACTAAAACAGTCCGGACTTGTGAAGAAGAGATCACTTACGCTGACCCCACACTCCACAGAAGAAGAGCACAGAAATCAGTAAGAGAATTTATTCATAATTATTCAGAAATTGAGTCAGAATTCGATGTGGTTTTTTTTTTTTTACACACAAATACAGATACACTGTCCAGTTAGTTATAAACAACATGCTTCACGTAGTGTCAAAACAAAAAGATTGTGTTGCATTTTAGATATTTAAGTGGACGGAACCTGTTTGTTTTGAGCGGTGAACAGTGTACGTTTATTTTTAGAAGAAAAAGTCTCACAGGAAACTGAAGCCCTCATGAAATGAAAGTCACAATGCATGTTTCTTCTGGTTTGCATGACAGTCCAAAAGCAAATGCATTGTTAAAATCACTCAAACCTGCTTTAGAACGGCTCAGCTTTTTTTTTGTATCTCTGTCACACTTTGTTCAGTCTTATACATCTCACTCATCTCTTATTGTGTGTTTGTTTTTCACAGAATGTTAAAAAGGAAGATCATGTTAAGTATGCACCAGGGCCGGATTGGGACTCATTTTCAGCCCTGGAGTTTCATGCCTTGGACTGGCCCACTTTAGTTCACAACTGACTATTAAAATAATGTATAATTCCCTACAGCCTTGTAATTAACTGTATTTTTTAAAACATCATCATCTCCAATTCAGTGCAAAAACAATAGCCTAAGTTTTGCTTCACAGTGAAGATTTATTAGAACAGTAAATAACAGGATAGTGTAAGAATCTCTTTTCTTTAAGATTTAGTATTCATAAATATCCAAACATTGAAATAAAAAAAAATCGAATAAAAACAAATATATAAAACAAAATAAAAAATAAAGATTAAAATAAAATGTATTGCACCCTTAACGGCTGTATCATCTCAGTTTCATTAATGTATTGCTGAATCATCAGGTATCATTAATTATCTCAGGGCATTTTTCATTGAGCAGTTCTCTTCATTACTGTTAGTTCTTCTGAATGACAATCCTAGCTGCCCATTCTGGTGTTGGGCTCATTACTGGAGCTTGGTACGTTACTGGGCCTTGCTCTTCACTGTAAGCAGCAAACTGGACTAGAGGCGGCTGCTGCTGAACAGCTACAAGAAAAACTTTGATACATGAGCAGTGGTTTGCTAACAACGTTGTTTTGCAATGTCGCTAGCATCTTCTTGAACTGCTCCTAACTACCTGACGTTAGCTTACTTACCGGCCTCGTCGTCTCCGTTTGTTTTTTTGAGAAAGAATGTGCTCAGCTTAGAAC
The DNA here is from genome assembly GCF_003368295.1 of Carassius auratus. NCBI lineage: Eukaryota > Metazoa > Chordata > Actinopteri > Cypriniformes > Cyprinidae > Carassius > Carassius auratus. The sequence continues at coordinate 369 of NW_020525469.1, read as the reverse complement.
ATTTGGCCGCGTCAGTTTCCATAGTTTTCTTCTTATCTATGCTTGACTTTCAGCGCCGCATTTGCGCTTTCTGTTATCCTTTTTTTAGCAACTTGGAAGGTGACGCATTGAGGGCGGGGCCAGGGATTCAACAGATAACACGTCATCATTATCTTGCAGGCTGCACTCTGCCAGAAAATATTAAATAAAAAATAGTGGGACGGTGGTAAAATAATAAATATAAAGAGTGGGTTGCGGTAAAATAATAATAATAATAATAATAATATATATACATACTTGGCAAATGTCACAACTTTCACTTTTACTTTACTTCAGGGAGCCGCCTATCGTAATACCTGTATTTTATGTTTTCCTGTTCTACTTGGTATA